>NC_043021.1:26416776-26446776 GCF_006345805.1 Octopus sinensis
TACACATACATACATATACATACATAACATACATATAATATATATATATATATATCTATATAATACATATATATACATATATATACATATATATACATTATACATAATATACATATATATATATATATATATTACAATATATACATATTATATATATATAATATATATATATATATATATATATACATAATATACATATATATATATGGTGGAAGCACTCCGTCGGTTACGACGATGAGGGTTCCGGTTGATCCGAATCAACAGAACAACCTGCTCGTGAAATTAACGTGTAAGTGGCTGAGCACTCCACAGACACGCGCACCCCTAACGTAGTTCTCGGGGATATTCAGCGTGACATAGCAAGTGACAAGGCCGGGTCCTTGAAATACAGGTACAACAGAAACAGAAGCAAGAGTGAGAGGAAGTTTGGGCGAAAGAGTACAGGGAGGGATCACGACCATCCCCTGCCGGAGACTCGTGGAGCTTTTAGGTTTTTCGCTCTATAAACACTCACAACGCCCGGTCTGGGATCGAAACCGCGATCCTATGACCGCGAGTCCACTGCCCTAACCACTGGGCCATTGCGCATCCACATATATATATATACAGGCTAGAGGACGCCGTGATGGCGTCAGCCCTCCTGTGACGTTGATGATCGCCTGGGGCTAAATGCATCAGTAACACCCCCACCGCCCTGCCCTGTCCCTAGCCACATTCAGATGGCTAACGTCCCTTATTTTTTATATATATATATAAATACATATATACATATATATATATATATATATACATATATATATACATATATATATACATATATATATATATATATACATATATATATACATATATCATATATATATATACATACATATACATACATACATATAATAATACATACATATACAACATACATATAATACATACATAACATACATACATACATATATACATACATATACATACATACATATACATACATACATACATATACTACATACATATACATACATACATATACATACATACATACACATACATACATATACAATACATACATATATATATATATATATATATATCTACATATATATACATATATATACATATAATATATATACATATATATACATATATATACATATATATACTATATATACATATATATACATATATATATATATATATATAATTACATAATATTATACATATATATATTGGTGGAAGCACTCCGTCGGTTACGACGATGAGGGTTCCGGTTGATCCGAATCAACAGAACAACCTGCTCGTGAAATTAACGTGTAAGTGGCTGAGCACTCCACAGACACGCGCACCCCTAACGTAGTTCTCGGGGATATTCAGCGTGACATAGCAAGTGACAAGGCCGGTCCCTTGAAATACAGGTACAACAGAAACAGGAAGCAAGAGTGAGAGAAAGTTGTGGCGAAAGAGTACAGCAGGGATCACCACCATCCCCTGCCGGAGACTCGTGGAGCTTTTAGGTGTTTTCGCTCTATAAACACTCACAACGCCCGGTCTGGGAATCGAAACCGCGATCCTATGACCGCGAGTCCACTGCCCTAACCACTGGGCCATTGCGCATCCACATATATATATATACAGGCTAGAGGACGCCGTGATGGCGTCAGCCCTCCTGGTGACGTTGATGATCGCCTGGGGCTAAATGCATCAGTAACACCCCCACCGCCCTGCCCTGTCCCTAGCCACATTCAGATGGCTAACGTCCCTTATTTTATATATATATATAAATACATATATACATATATAATATATATAATACATATATATATATACATATATATATACATATATTCATATATATATATACATATATATATATATATACATATATATAACATATATATAAATACTATATATACATACATACATATATATAACATAATATACATACATATCTATACAGACATATATATACATACATATAGATATATACATATATATATACATATATATATATACTATATATACATACATACATATATATACATATATTAAATATACATACATATAATACATATATAACATAAATATATATACTACAATATATACATACATACATATATATATATACATACATATTACATACATATATATACATACATATATATACATACTTACGTATACATACATATATATACATACATACATATATATACATACAATAATAACAAAGGGTAAAATTAATTAATTAATAAGTAATCAATAATTTCACCAAGTAGAATTCGGCATGAAAAAGGACCATTTCATGGTAAACTTAAGTAATACTAAATAAATAGGGTTCAGCAAAGATTTGCTTTACCACATACTGAAGTTTAGAAATAGCAGCCAAAAAACGTTAGCTATTTCTTCTACATTAAAAAAAGTTTTTGGCTGCTATTTCTAAACTTCAGTATGTGGTAAAGCAAATGTTTGCTGAACCCTATTTATTAAGTATATATACATACATATATATACATACTTATATATATATATATACATATATATATATACATATACATACATACATATATAAATATACCTATATATACATACATACATGCGCACATATATATATATACATACATACAAATACACACACACACACACATATATATATATATATATATAAACATACGTACATATATATTTATATATAAACATACATACATATATATATATATATATATACACATACATAATAAATGAAAAAATGCATGGTAAATAAACAAACGACATAATGTATAGTGAGTGTAAAACTGGATGGGAGACAAACACAGAAGGTCCCTAATTGTTCATCAGTTACCAACCAATTGGTGAAACTCAGCTTCATTGGTGTGACACATCGTCCTTATATAGGAATGACACATTACGTTGGCAAATAAACTTTACTGTATCATCATCATCATCATCATCATTGTTTAACGTCTGCTTTCCATGCAAGCATGGGTTGGACGATTTGACTGAGGACTGGTGAACCAGATGGCTGCACCAGGCAGCAATCTTGATTTGGTAGAGTTTCTAAAGCTGGATGCTCTTCCTAATGCCAACCACTCTGAGAGTGTACTGGGTGCTTTTATGTACCACCAGCATGAGGTCCAGTCAGACGGTATATATATATATATATATATATATATATATATATCACTCACTTTGAGCACTTTGACCAACCAGTCCGTCAGGCGTCCATTTGACACCGCTGGTCACAGCACGCTGTCCACTCCTCTCTGGATCGCGCCTTTCAAGACCTCCACGACGGTGGAATTACGATATATATATATATATACATACATATATACACATATATATATACACACACACACCTACATATATATGCATACACATATGTATACATATATACATACAATCACACACATAGAGAGACATGTATGTATCTATGTGTGTATGTATGTGTGTGTGTATGTCTGTGTGTATGTACGTATGTATAATACAATTTAATGCAGGTCACTTTTAAACTCAATACAACAACGTTAAGTGAGTGCTATTTAGCGAGCAATTTTGAATGGCTGGTGAGAGAAGCTCTTGAAGAAATGATATAAAATACTTGACCCTCTTCTTACAGGAATTCTCTCCTCAACAAAGAAATTCTTTGATGTTTAAGCCAAGAATTTCCTTCCCTAACTGGAGTGGTTGCATCAGGAGGCAACAAATGAGGTCTTGTGTGGTCACTCAACCTCTGAGAAATAACAGCTGAATCTTCCTAAAATCATACCATACCATGTTGAGGAAGTAAATACACAATGGAGGATATAGTTTGAGGGAGACTAGGCCAGAGAGAGAAAAAATGGATGGGGACGGCAAGAATGTCTTTGATTGGCATGTTTCAGGATTGACCTTGGGCTAAACAGTAACTGCTTGTCAGCCCTGGTCAAACCGTCCAACCCATGCCAGCATAGACAACGGGCATTAAATGATGATGATGATGATGATGATGATGATGATGATTGTGAAAGTCTCCAAGCGTCTTGCCTCAAGCATTTAGGAACATCATTGTTCCAAAGATTCTGAAAGGAATGTGAAAAATCCCGAATAAAGAAAAGTCAAACTTGAACGTATTTATGTTTTGAACATAACACACTTGAAAGATCTATTCCCAGTTGTTGTTGTTTGTTCCTTCTCGAGCCATGCCTGGCTCATAAGGGCCGGTTTCCCGGTTTCTTGGCGTATAGGTTCCCCACCCGGACAGGACGCTGGTCCATTGCAGGTGAGCTGCAAGATGCAGGAGGAAAGGGTGAGAGAAAGTTGTGGTGAAAGAGTCAGCAGAAGTTTGCCGTTACCTTCTGCTGGAGCTGCGTGGAGCTTAGGTGATTCGCTCATAAACACACACATCGCCAGGTCTGCGATTCGAACCAGCAATCCCTCAACTGCAAGTCTGCTGCTCTAACCACTAGGCCATGTGCCTCCACTATTCCCAGTTCACACTATGATAGACTTGGGCCAATCAAAGTCTTGTGAGTGTATCTCATAGATGGAAACTGGAAGAAGCCTATTGTGTGGAGCCAAGAGTGTTGATAGCTTAGAACTTGGGTTGAATGATTCTCTGGAAATACCCGACCTTTAAACCCTACCCTGACCTAACATATATATATATTCTTTTATTCGTTTCAGTCATTTGACTGTGGCCATGGTGGAGCACCACCTTTAGTTGAACAAATCGACCCCAGGACTTATTCTTTTGTAAGCCTAATATTTATTGTATCAGGCTCTTTTGCCAAACTGCTAAGTTACAGGGACGTAAACACACCAACATCGATTGTCAAGCGATAGTTGGGGGTGGGGGTGAAACAAACACAGACACACAAACATATACATACATACATACATACATATATATATATATATATATATACAATGGGCTTCTTACAGTTAAGTCTACCAAATCCACTCACAAAGGCTTTGGTCAGCCTGAGGCTATAGTAGAAGACACTTGCCCAAGGTGCCACACAGTGGGACTGAAGCTGGAACCTGTGGTTGGTAAGTAAGCTACTTACCACACAGCCACTCCTGCACCAAGCCACTCCCATATAGTTAATCAAAAAAATGGAGAAAAAAGACAACAATAAAAAACAACAATGTGAGGGCATGGTATTAATACACACACACACACACACACACACACACACACACACACATATATATATATATAATATATATATATATATATATATATATATATAATATACAAAGGAATAGGGATTTTAAATCCAGGCAGATACCTTACAAGGACTCTGTTACAATCCATTGTTGGCTAACCACTCTGAGTATTAGGAAACATTTAGAACCATTTATTCTAAACAGTTTTTTTGATTGGTAACTCTTGGGTTTGCTTTGAAGAATTCCAAGTAGAATTCCAGAACATATTAGACAGATATAATAAAGAATGGAAAAGTATACATCTTTAGAATTTTTTAAATAAATTTTATTTACAGCATTTTAAATTCCAGGCCTTGTGCCTATAGCAGAAAATGCCAAAAAAATTCTAAAAATGTATGATTCTTCATTATATATTTGTGTGTGTGTGTGTGTATACGTATTTATATATATATATATATATATATATATATATATATATATATATATATATATATGCACATACATTTTTTTTGTTCATAGATGTGTGTGTAATTATGTGTATGTGTGTGTGTATGCTATTGTGCATGTGTCTGTATTCCTGCATTCATGTGTGTGTGTGTGTATGTGTGAGTGTTTGCTATGTAGTAGTTTACTAGGGTAGGCACTTGGAGAAAACAGCACACCCAGAATACTTGGGAAAACGCTTGACACTTAAAGGTGCCAGCCCAATCCCCGGTTGCGGATACCTGACACTCGTTATTTTATCACCTGCAACAAGGCGGCAAGCTGGAAGGATTGTTAGTACACTGGGCGAAATGCTTAGTGGTATTTCATCTGTCTTTATGTTCTGAGTTCAAATTCCGCTGAGGTTGACTTTGCCTTTCATCCTTTCAGGGTCAATAAATTAAGTACCAGTTACATACTGAGGTTGATCTAATCAACTGGCCCCCTCCCCCAAAATGTTATGCCTTGTGCCTAGAGTAGAAAAGATTGTAACACCAGCAACAAATGCTGTGCAACAAGCAGAATAATAATAATAATAATAATAATAATAATAATAATAATAATAATAATAAATGCCCTGATGCAGTACCAGGCAGTGGCTCTCATGGCTTCTGATCTTAACTGATTGGAAGTGTTATCATGTACATTGTTTTGTCTTGGTATAAAAGATGGGCTACAGCAAATATTCTGCTCAATACCACAGATTTGCTTGTCAGTTGTTTGACCTTAACCAGTTGAGCATGTCCCTTAGTGGCTGACGATATGTGCATCTCTGATCACAAGCAGAAGTAGTTGGGGAGCATCATAGGCATGTGTTGAGAGGGATTCTTTGGGGTTTGAATAATTCACCTCTGGAAACATGGATGTTTCCCTCAACATCCTTAAACAACCCTTATTCAGGGACCTTTTTGAGCTGGATGGGTTACTCGACCAGAAGAAAATTCTAACTGGGCCCCACCTGCAAGGTCATGTGCTGTTTATCTTGATATGAGATCACCATGTCGCGCACATATGGTTGTGATGCATGTACCCAGTGTACCCTTATCAAACGAGTAGTCATGATGGGTATACTGGGCTTCGTATATTTTACCCCAGTGTCACTTTGATGGCATGCACTGCTCTCTCACTCACTCACTAATAATGATGATGATGATGATGATGATGATAATAATAATTATGACGACAGTGATTGCTTTTAACAAAAGTTGAAATGCAGGACATGAAGGGTGGGGCCTACACAAATCAAAAAGAAATGAACAACAACAAAATAATAACTAAAAACAATCTAAATATAGAATCAAAAAGAAATGACAGGAAGAATGCTTAAGGCTTTCAACTGGGTCAGGCTTTATATGCAGATCTAAACAAAGGTAAAAGGTGTGTTCATAAGAAGTTATGGCAGAACAGACAAATATAAAAATGAACATGTCCTATTTGGACTAAATTAGGTTTTATAAATTGTGATAAACAGTTGCCAACACCCAACACATACATGTTCAGCCCCCCCCCCCCACCACCACCAATCTCTTTTCAGAAATGTTGGTAACCATGTAACCATGTAGTACATCTACAGCCAAGGAGCTTCTCTTGTTCTTGCCCTTTCTCTCCAAGCAGAAAGCCACCTCCCTCTCGGCTGTATGGCAAACTTCTGCTTGTGCCTTGAAAACAACAAAGCACCCAGTAAATGTTGTAAAGTTGTTGGCATTGTGAAGGGAGGACATGGAGGCAATGGAGACTTGCCTCAGCAAACTCTCATTTATTCAAGCATGGAAAAGTGGACATTAAACAGCAGATTTCATAGAGGCTGAACAAGCCCCACAATAGACAGACAGACAGACAGACATGGTGGTGGTGGTCTACTCCTTGTACAGAGTCTGACAACCTCTCATACTCACACCTTAGGTCCATCATGGCATCTGATGTGGCTTTTTAAACCAGACAATGCTTTGAAAAGACACCCACTTAAAATGCAAATCTGCTTTGGACCACCAAGAGCTGCAATTAGGGTCTGGTCTTTAGGGATCTTAAAATATCCTTTGAGACCTCCATTAGATGTGCATGCATACATACATACATACATACATACAACCATACATACATGCATACATACAACCATACATACATACATACACACACACATACATACATACATGCATACAACCATACATACACACATACATACATACATACATCCATCCATCCATACATACACACACACACACACACATACATACATCCATGCATACATGCATGCATACATACAGACAGAGAGACATGAATGTAGATATAGGTATAGGTGTGGCTGTATGGCTAAGAAGTTTGCTCCCCAGCAGTGCGCTTTTGGGTTCAGTGCCACAACATGGCACCCAGGGCAACCAAAACCTTATGGAGGTTTTCTAACATTGAGGATATGAAATTCTGATGTCTCTATTTTTTAATCCTGTTCACTTTCCCCTAAAAAAGGACTTTGTCCAAAATTTTTGGATTTTCCATTCCCCATAGCAACTTCTCTTTTTCTTAGATCAACACCAGTCCCATTGGAGTCTGTCAGTGAGAGAGAGAGAGAGAGAGAGAGAGCCTGAAACACGTTTCTGTCCCCTTGCCTCAACATCTGGTAACAGCCGTGCACTTCCAGTCATCATCATTTCACATCCCACATGTCATTGCTTGCGGGGGTTGGACGGTTTGACAGGGTCCGATGGCGCTAAGGACTACATTGCGCTTTAGCGCAGCGGTTCTCGACCAGGGGGCCGTATGACTCCCTGGGACGGCGAGGGGGGGGGGGTCACACCAGCAAGATAATAAATCAGGGGCCCACATTAGTATTTTAAATATCCACAAGAAGTTTTGACTTAAATGTGTGTATTGCAAGGTACAGCTCGGTTTCTTTCTAAAACGTTTTGCATAATTCAACTGATACAAGAGAATAAGAAACTAGGAATTTCGAAAGACATCAGAATAACAAACGTTATGATTCCCCCCATGGACACACACACACACATACACCACCACCACCACTACTATTACTACAACTAGTAATAATAATGATAAAAATAATTTCTTTTATTAGCCACAGGGGCATAGACGACGGGAACATCACAAAGACAACAAATTTACATAAAGGATGAGGAGAAAGAAATGGAAGAAGCATACGCAACATGTGATAACGTGAGTGATATGGGGGAAAGTGCAGCTAGGGGCCAATCAAGGAACCCCACAGATCCAGGATTACCCTGACCAACGATGCTTTCTTTATTCACTTCTAAGGATTCGCAAAAATGTTGGAGATGATGCAGGACAATGCATTCTAGGATCAGGTAAAAACGTATAAAAATTAAATGAATGGAACCGATCGAACAGGGGTACAGAAAGTCAGCAATATTCAAAATTATTAACCCCCAAAATAAAAAGACAAATCTGACAATCAAGGCAGGATTTGAACTCAGAACGGTATCAATTTTTACTAAATCGGATTTCCTAAGTTCAGAGTTCAAATTAAGCCGAAGTCGACTTTGCCTTTCATCCCTTTCAGGGTCGATAAAATAAGTAGCAGTTGAACACTAAGCCGATATAATCGACGAGGTCCACCCCAGAACATTCCAGGCCTTGTGCCTATATTAGAAGGAATTATTTACTAAAAGCCAGGCCGATGGATCAACAGATTTCATTCAGTGAACAGCATAGGAAGAAAAAGAAAAATTCCTTGTAGTACACACGACCTTTTTAGGCTATAGTTTCATAATCGTGTTAAAGTATAATTTTGTCAAATAACATTTCGGGGTTGCACCGGTCGGTTAAATAATGGGGCGATTTAGTTGGTTGTAACACTTCTTCCCACAAAAGCTGGGTGTCTTTCTGCCAATGTTATTAAACAAGTCACTGACTTATTAAATATTATTATGGAAGTCGAACCTCGGAGAGTCTGTGTAATCGGTCGAAGTTCTAGAAATAGCAATCAAATCACCCTTAAATGCAAGGAAAGGGCACGTGTATATGTACAATGTATTTTAAGCATTTATATATATATATATATATATATACACACACACACACGCTCACTTCTAAACTCCCAGATTACTCTCATAATTATATACATACATTATATACATATGTAAAATACATTTGACTGTTTTAGTCAAATGAATTGATAGGCCCAGATACAACATCCAAAGGTACATCGTTTTTTTTTCCTCTGATGAAATTATATTCGTGTCACATAAACGTAAATTTAATGTAATTTAATTTGTAATTAAATTATTGAGTATTAATTGAAACGGCTGTAAGAAGCGAAGATAACCAATTTGTTAATAATAAATCATTGTCAACCTCCTTGTCTCCATTCAACTGGATATAAACTATATGCTTAATATATAACTATTGTTTTAAGGGAATTTCATTCCCCCAAAATACTTGGTATTGAACCAGTATTTCCGGGGTTAACATATCCTATAATTAAATTTATATATGTATATATATCGTTTGTAAAAAACATAAATCCGAAAGAAGCACACTCTAAGATGTAGAGCAGTATACATTCCACATTATATATATATATATATATATATATATATATATTATATATATATATATACACACACACACACACACACACACATACATACATACATACATACATACATTCGCATGCACGAAGAGTTTATATATTTATAGCCAGATGCATTTAAACGTACACACAGATGTCTTAGAGGGTGAAATATACGAACTTCTATCAATATAGAAAGCACACGCGCACGCACTGTTTATACACTCTCTTATATACAAATACGTTTACAAGTCTACAGCTAGACGTGTAATGTACAATAAACATACACATACTTAGATCTATATACGTTACGTTCTGTATGCCAGTGTTAAATATATATATATGTATATATATATGTATGTATATATATATATATATGTATGTATATATATATATATATGTGTGTGTGTGTGTATGTATGTATATATGTACACACACAAAGTCCCGTGAATATATACTCTGTTTATAACGGGCCTTGTATATATAGTCGTCTATGAAACTAACAGAAGTTTTTATAAATACATCCAAACAGAAAACTAATTAGAAACCCTATATATACACACCACCACCACAAACGGTCGCTGGTGGCAGGGTTGCCAAGACGTGATTAAATGTACAAAATACGATAATCAAATTGATAAATAAAAGATACTCAACAGGAAGAACCTGGATTAATTTCCCCCATTTTCAGTCCGGGCGGCAGCAGAAATAATATTAGTGAGTCAAATAGTTTTCCAACAAGGAGCCTCTATGTGAGAGTTACCCGACACGCTAGAAATAGCAGCTAATTCTTCTTCATGTCACAGCACCACCAACAGCAGACATGACTGAGTGGTTGAAAAGTTTGCTTCGAAAACGCGTGGTTTCGGTTTCACTCCCAGTCAATGTCTGCTGGGGCAACGTTTTTCTTTTCTTTTTTCTTATAGCTGTCTGTGTGTCCTTGTGTTTATCCTCCAACCGCTTGACAGTGTTGGTTTGTTCACGTCCCTGTCGCTAAGTTAGCAATATTGCCAAAAGAAAGCAAGTACCATACTTTAAAATAAGTACTGTGGTTGATTTGTTGGACTAAACTCGATATGGTGGTGCCCCAGCATGACCACAGTCCAGTGCATGAAACAAGTAAAAGAGTAAATAAAAGTGATGGTCCAGGTTAGTATGCCTCTGATAGTTTATCTGCCCAATCAATGAGACCATACTCAGGGTTAAAACACTTTGAACAAATAATTTCTAGTAATTTCAAACCAGCTTCAGTTCTGAGTTCACTTTGAAAATCATCACTTGGCGCTCATCATCATCATCATCATCATCAACGTCGTCGTCGTTTTAACGTCTACTTTTCCAAGCTTGCATGGGTTGGACAGATTTTTAAGGCAGATTTTATTTTACAGCTGGACGCTCTTCCTGTGGCCAACCCTTACCTGTTTCCACACAAGGTAACATTTCTCCCATGGCCAGACATATTTCATGGAAGATTTGAAACAAGGAGCACTTCTCATATGATGGTGACACTCGTTTACAGCTATTGTGTGATGGCAAGGCAAGGAGACAGTAACACAACACACACACACACACACATGCATATACTTATATATGTAAAATACAAAATGGGACAAGAACGCAAAGCTTCCGGACAACTTGGTGATACAAAAAGGGACAACAAAACATCCAGATAGACGATACAAAGAAAACAAGGACAGGGCATTCGAAGTTTTCTATCTTCAGTCAAGAACCGGATCATCCTCGCAATTTCGGCTGATTATTCTTGAGATTGCTCCAATCTGGCCAGCCCCAAGGAAAAACTAAGCTAAGAGCATTAGATTCCTTGGAAGAAAGCATCGAATGTATACAAAAACAAGGACGAAAAAAATGGACAATGTTACACAAATATAAATACAATAAAAAAATACATATATACATAATATACTAATATATATATATATGCATGCATACATAAATACATATATGCATATACATACGTAAACACACGTACACACACACATACTAGGGGCTGGCACACAGTTTCCGTCTAGAAAATCCTTGCAAGACTTTGGTCAGCCGAAGGGTAGAAGACACCCAGGTGGGATTAAACGCAGAACCATGTGGGTGGAAAGCTTGCCAACACCTGTGCTGGCACCACATAAATGGCACATGTGCCATTGGTACACAAAAGACACTTAGTATGTTCTGTAAAAAGAAAATGGAGTCTAGTGTAGCTCTCCAGCCTTGCCAGTCCCTGTCGAATGTCCAACCGATGCCAGCATGAAAAAGATGTCAGATGAGGATGAGCTACATCTGGATATTAAAATAAATACCCATTGAAAATCAATTTAATTCTGAATTTAAATTGTTGATATACCATAAAATGTTGTAATTTTGTGTCAATCAATAACATTCATTATTCTCTCAATCACCATCACTCATCATTAAGGCAGCAAGCCGGGTGAAATGCTTAGTGGTATTTCGTCTGTCTTCATGTTCTGAGTTCAAATTCCACCGACTTTGCCTTTCGCAGTTAATTAAATAAGTACCAGTTATGTACTGGGGTTGATGCAATCGACTTAATCTCTTTGTCTGTCCTTGTTTGTCCCTCTATGTTTAACCCCCTGTGGGCAATAAAGAAATAAATATCAATCATCATTCTCTCCCTCTCTTCTTCCAGTCATCCTATCTTTACAATTATCAAATTAAAATGAGAAGGAGCAATTTGTTAATTAAGTTACATTAATGATTCCCTCGGCAGGCATAGCATGGGTTGCGGGTGAGGGGAGGGGCCTGTTTAATAGCCACACAGCACTCAGACCACCACCTTCTTTAAACCTAACACACTTCCATCAGCAGCAGACGCAAGGTACGTAAAGAGGCTGTCCTGTCTGATTCCTCCCTCCCAATGTTACACCACAGATATCGTTAGTTAACGATTGTACTTGTTTGACCACAGAGAAGACATTCCACTTCTGCCCACTTCATCTTTTCACAAATAATTTATCTCCAACTTTGTTCTCCATCCCAGTATAAGAGAAAGTTTTTTTCCCCATTATATGATTTTGTCCCTAACAAAGCTTGAGGCCACTGCAGCACAAGGGTCTATAAAGAAGGAAAAGAAAGGGGTCAACAAATTCAAAGAAAGCTTAACCCTTTAGCATTTACCATTCCTCAGTCAAATGAAATGTTTATTTATTCACATCGTTTGCATTATCTGGTAGCTTTGAGATTTCGATAATGTGAATGTATATTTTTTGGATGACATTTTAGGGTCAGTGTGAGAGGCCTGATCTGGCCAGTTTAAACGTAAGAAAGGGAGAATATTTTGGCTGGACATGGTCAATTTAAATGCTAAAAAGGGTTAAAGGATTGAATATCATAGTCCAAAGAAAAACACGACAATGGTAAGGAGTTGCAGGGATCAGCAGTTTGAGGCAAGAAGCCCTTAGAATATAAAGATTTATGACTAACAAGAATCTCAACAGAGAAATGATGTATCTGAGATGACAAGCAAGTGATACATGAGAGGGGGGGACTAAACCAGAAAGCTCATCAGAGCAGTGGCCATAGAAAAATTTTTTAAAGAAACACAACAAAGATTTCAACGATGAGCCAAAGACTTCACCCTAATAGAAAGGAGACTTGCCATTGTAGCAACTCAAACAATGATATTCAATGCCAGGGCAAATGGCGGCCTTATGGAGATACAAGATACTCTCAAGTGTAAGACTGAACAAGATTTGGCTGATGTTTCTAGTAAGTCAGGTAACCACTTAAAGGCACCTTCAGTCCTTGTGTTAAAACCTTCAATGAATTATCACAGGTAAAAGTAAGAAGGGCTCAAGTTTATGTATTAAATGTTGTATTAATGGAGGGACATCAATTGGAGTTTCCTGCATGCAGGCTAAGCTGAACTTATATGAATAAAAGTGAATAATGAACCAAATTTTAAAGGAAACTAAGTACTCTAGGGTTGGAAAGAAAGTAATTTCGGTTTTTTAGTGTGAAATAAAAACCATTTTTTTTTCATACAAAGAATGAACTTTAATCAGTTATATATTTTCCATTTGTTCGATGACCTTTTGCCATCTTTCTGGCAACTTCTTGATTCTGCGCTCATAGAACAACTGGTCTTCATCAGCCAAAAACTGAAGCAACTTCCTCATCGTTATTGAAAGTTTTACCATTCACAGAATTTTGCAAACTTTGAAATAAATGGTAATCTGATGGTGCATGGCTGTGGCATCACTTCCCAACCAAGCGCCAGTCATTTTTCGTGTGTTAGCAAAGACATGTTACGTAGTTCCATACTTCAATTATATGGCTTTAGTTTTAAACCTCAGAAAAAGCCACAGATCTACAAGAGACACTAGACTTCAGGTGCAATTAGCAAAGATAGAAGCAGGTGAGCAGAGTTTAAGATTACAAGGCAGTATATAAAGAGAAATCAAGGTAAGTGGCAGTGGTAGGAAGTTTTGCTTGTCAATCACGTAGTCTAGGGTTCAGTCCCACTGCGTGGCACCTTGGGCAAGTGTCTTCTACTATAGCCCCAGGTCAACCAAAGCCTTATCAGTGGATTTAGTAGATGGAAGCCTGCTGTATATTCTTTTATTTGTTTCAGTCATTTGACTACAGCCATGTTGGAGCACCACCTTTAGTCAAACAAATCAACTCCAGGACTTATTCTTTGTAAGCCTAGTACTTATTCTATTGGTCTCTTTTGCCAAAGTTCTAAGTTACAGGGACATAAACGCACCAACATTGGTTGTCAAGCGATGGTGGGGGAGACAAACACAGACACACAAACACACATATATGACAAGCTTCTTTCAGTTTCCATCTAGAAACATCAGCCATTCAGAAGGCTATGGTCAGCCTGAGGCCAAAGTAAAAGACACTTGCCCAAGGTGCCACGTGGTGGGACTGAACTTGGAACCACATAGTTGGTAAGCAAGCTGCCTGTCTATATATATATACATACATATATATGTGTGTGCATGTCCAGGCTTACTACTTGATGATTGGAGCTAGTTTTTGTTTCCATCTCTGTAAGTTTGGCCAAAGAAACTGAGAGCAAAACTCTGCAGATTTAAAAAATAAGTACTGAGATTGATTTGCTTAACTAAACTCTTCGAGGCTGTGCCCCAGCATGGCCACACTCCAATGACTGAAAGAAGAGAAAGATAAAAGAAGACAAGAAGTGGACATGAAATGAAAGCAACACATTTTTGCTCTTCACCGATACTGAAAGGAAAGAGATCGCTTAGCTTTTTACCTGTCTTAGTCATTGGACTGAGGCCATGCTGGGGCACCGCCTTGAAGGGCTTTAGCTGAACAATCAACCCCAATCTAGGACTTATTCTATCAGTTGCTTTTGCTAAACTACTAAGTTATGGGAACATAAATAAGCCAACATAGGTTGTCAGGCAGTGGGGGGTGAGACACACCCACACACATAAGATAGGCTTCCACACAGTTTCTATCAACCAAATCCACTCGCAAAGTTTTTGTTCAGCTTTGGGCTATAGCAGAAAATAGTTGCCTGAGAGGTCCCGTGCAGTAGACGACATAGTTGGGGAAGTGAGCTTCTTAACAACACAGCTCTGATGTTTTTATGAAGGGCTGTTGAATGAAGAGAATGCACAGAAGAAAAAGGGTCTTTACAGAGCAAACCAACGTGCCATCTAAGTTGATGGCTGTATGGAAGATAGAGTAATTGAGGATAGGAAGCCAGGGAAGTCATCTGGTCAATTAGGAATTGTAGATGAGATGCTTAAAATGTCTGGTGGAGTAGGATAAAGGTTAGTCACCTGCATAACCAGTCAATTAATAGAGACAGGTGCCATATACAAAGAGTGGCACAACAGCGTCAGCATCAACTGCTACAAGGGCAAAAGAGATGCACTAAAGAGACAGGAAAATTACAAAGGTATCGAACTATTAGATGAGGTTTACAAAAGTTACAAAAGAAGTTTGGTTGATTAGGAACAGAATCATCCCAGATGAAATGCATTTTGGTTTTGCACCAAAAGGAAGTACTACCGATGCCATCTTAGTGAGACAACTGCAAGAGAAATACTTAGCCAGAAACATGACTCTGCATGTAGCATTTGCCAACCCGAATAAGAGCTTTGACAGGAAACATTGCTCTGTGATTTGGTGGTCACTGGAGAAGCTACAGGTAGATAAATGACTGATAAGGATTGTACAAAATATGTACAGAGATATAGTGACCAAGGTGAGAGTAATGAGCTCCACGAGGGCTTAGTTGTCAGTCCCCTTCTGTTTAGCATGGTCTTGCAAACCATAAGACTGGCTGTTCATGAGAACTCAGTCCTTAGAGCTGAATCTGGAATAAAATCAGTGAAGAAATTCTAGAAATAGAAGCAAAAACCTACAATGAAGAATCCTCTAGGTTAACTTATCAAAGAATGGAGTATTAAAAGGAAGGAAAGAAGACAGGACTCTGCTACCATTCAAAAGAGAAACGACTTAGCTTGTTATGCCAAAAGGAATTCCATATGTTGAAGCCAGGACAGGCCATGGACACACAGACACAGGAACCAGAGGAAAGCTAATGGTCAAAAAGATTTTGTATGCAGTAAACACTGAGAGGCAATAAGCACCAAGAGGAGATTGGAAATAGATTTTCTCAAATGCTTGGAAGACTTTGTAGAAGTAATTAATGTCTTCTGTTAATTTTGGTGACTTAATTAGCAGTGGAGGTGAGAGTTCTGAAAAATATAGAAGTCTGAGTAAGAACAAGTTGTAAAAAGTTCAGAAAACTATTACAATTCATTATCATTGTTTAATCTCCGCCTTGCATGCTGGCATGGATGGAACGGTTTGACAGGAGCCGGCCAGGCAGAACCCTGCACCAGACTTCTGTGACTGTTTTGGCAGGGTTTTCACAGTTGGATGCCCTTCCTAACACCAAGCACCCAGCAGAGTGCTTTTTACATAGCACAAGCACAGGCAAGGTCAGTTTCACCAAGGTTTTTATAGCTGGATGCCCTTCCAAATGCCAACCACTTCACAGTGTGGACTGGACGCTTTTTAAGTGGCCCCTGCACTGACAAGGTCACCAAGTAACTTGCAAGACAAAGAACGTTTTGAGAGTGGAGGAGGAGGAGATCTTGTGTCAGATGATGAAAGGTTAGAGTGAGGCAGAGAGAGACAGAAACAGGTGTCTTGCTGTAGAGGAGGTACAAGGTTACCTGGCTGGAGAGAGAGAGAGATCAGGAATGAGGTCAGAAACAGATGTAGATTGTGTGATATTTATGTACAAACTGACACTCCACAGCAACGAGACATGGGCCCTGAACACTAAAATGAGATAAAGGGATTATGGTAACAGAAGCTAAGTACTACTTCTAAAGATCTCTCCCACCAAGCATTTATATATACATATGTAGTAATACCTGCATGACAGACATCATTATAGACAGATATGGGTTGTGAGTGAATGAATGTGTGTGTGTACACGTGCGTGTGTGTATGTATACATCATCATGATCATCATCATCGTTTAACGTCCGCTTTCCATACTAGCATGGGTTGGACGGTTCAACTGGGGTCTGGGAAGCCAGGAGGCTGCACCAGCCTTCTGGCTTCCCAGACGATGATGTATACACACACACACACACCACACACACACACATTCATTCACTCACAACCTACATCTGTCTATAATGATGTCTGGGCAAAAGTGGGTAGCTAGCACTGCAGTCGCTCATGCTGAAGGGATGCTGGAGCTATGCAACATCATTGGAGTTACATGCAGGGGTCGCCAGAATCTTGGTTCTTCCTATTTTCAACAATATAAGAAAGCAGGCACCAAGGAGAGGCAGGCTATGACCCAGGAAGCTTTGCAATACCAGGAGAAAGAAAGAAAGAAGAAAATCAAGAGCTGTGGAGTTGGTATCCCAGGGTGGACTAAATGGGATCTTCCTGAGAGAAAGTTCACATGGACTGACCTGTGGAGGCTGGAACCTTTTCACATCTCCTTCCAGCTGTGGGCAGTGCATGACACACTCCCAATGCCAACAAACCTGCACAGATGGGGTTTGAGGGAAGACCAGCAGTGTAGATTTTGTGGAGAAAGGGGCACTCTGGCACACATCATGGCAGAGTGCAGAATAGCACTTTCTCAAGGCAGATATAAATGGCACCATGATAGGGTGCTTGCAACACTTGCTCCCACTCTGGAGCAGGAAAGGCACAAGAAACATCATCACCAAAGGAAAAGTAACATCAGCAATTAAGTTCATGAAAGAGGGAGAGAAACCAGTAAATTCAGCAAAAATAATACATAGCTTGCTGCAAGGATCTCAACCATGGGATATGAAAGTGGACTTAGGGGAGAGATTGCAGTTTTTCCAGGTTGTCCATACAACTCTGGAAAGACCAAGGAAATTATTATAATTGAACTAACAGTTCCATGGGAAGAGGGGTGTGATGTGGCCCATGAATAGAACCATGCAAGACACGAGAGCCTTCTGATGGTAAGGGAACAAGAAGAAGAGTGCAACTGTTATTGAACAATATTTCTACACATCGTGTGTCTTCCACAAGTTCAAAATAAACATCTCAATCTCCTTCATTTTGGTAATATTTAAGGATTGACGTTACTCCTCCCGAAGGTAAAGAAACGATAAGAAGGGTGCGAATGTGCAAGACACACGAAATATTGTCGAAATATTGTTCATTTGATAACAGTCGCACTTTTCTTATTGTCATCATCACCATCAATAATAATAATAATGGTTTCAAATTTTGCCTGAAGGGGAGCAATTTTTGGGGAGGGGGTGAGTCGATTACACTGACCCCAGTGTTCAACAAGTACTTATTTCATCAACCCAAAAAAGATAAAAAGCTAAGTCAACCTCGGCAGAATTTGAACTCAGAATGAAAGGACAGACAAAATACCACGAAGCATTTTGCCCGGTGTAAACAAATGACAAAAGAACAAATGTCGTCACATAGTGACCTTTATTAGTTTACAGCCATTACAGCTATAAGGAATTGTGCGGCCAAAGGAGGGGGCAGAGTTGCTTGTAGCTGAAACGACTGTAAGCTGATGGACGTGATTACACAAGTCCTGTTCTTTTGCCATTCAGTTATTAATTAACATTGCACTCTGTGTTTATCTTCTGATGTGGAGCTGAGGGCATCAATGAATTCAAACCAGCTCACTACCAGACATTAGTAATACTGGCCATTATAAGTAAATTGTGTCCTAACATATGGTTATCGGTCCAGCTATGGCAAAATGAAATTATAATACCATCCATCCACCCAGCTATTCATCTTTGCCTGCTATTCCTGGGAGGGTCATGGAAGGGGCGTCCTCATACACCTCCTCCATAAGGTCCCATCAGAAGCAACTGTCGTCAGACTTTCCAACTGGATACCCAGGTGTAGCCAACCCAGGCTTTGGATATTATCCAATCATCTTGTTCTTCCTGTTCCTGCTCCACCTCCAGGTCTCCTGCCAGTTGGCTCCATTTGAAGAATTTGTTTGGCAATTCCTTCTGGCACCGTTCTAATTCCATGTCTGTCATACCACAGCTGTGGCCTTTCAGTGCAGAGAAGTAAGGGTTCAACCTGATCTCCGAGCCATGCACCCTGCCGAGTAACATTAATAATGGAATTTTATGATGAACAGCTCGTTAGTCACAATCACAACATTAATGGTAATAATAAACAGCAACACGTGAAACAGTAAATAAACAAAACAAGTCTGTGTGGTTAAGAAGTTTGCTTCTCAACGATGGGGTTCTGGGTTCAGTCCTACTGCATGGCACCCTTCAGTAAGTGTTTATAGCCCCAGGCCAACTAATGCCTTTGCAGTGGAATTGGTTCGTGAAAATAAAAAAAAAGCAAGTCACGTGTGTGTATGTGCATGTGTGCATGCGTGTGTGGGAGAAAGAGCTGGTTTCTAACCCAAGTCCGAGGCTCCTTCATTGAAATTCCAACAACAGCAACCGGTAATTTTTGTTTCTATGTTCTGCTTTATGTACATACTCCCATGCATATCTTGGCCTGCTCATATAAACTTAAAGGATAAACTTCCAGAAAGTTTTACAGATCTTCTCAGTTCCTCTGATGGCTTGGATCTGTAGTCTTCAAATTCACTTTCTCCTTTTTGGTTTTGACGAGCCCAATTTCTCTAAGTATTTAGGTACGTAGGTATTTGTGTTGCACAAGCATTTATTACTCCAATCAACTGACAAACAGATGTCTCTTTATGGTGACCTCATTTGTCATTCAATCCACTGAAAGTGTTACGGATCAAAAGAGTGGTGATGGGTGCAGACTGAACCAGTGAGACATTTGAAACTCAAAGTCATTTGAAACTAGGATTGGGCAACCTCTTATCTCACAAAGTCTGGCGGAAGGTTATAACTTTTGTTTGTCACCTGTTCCAAACTGGTCTGCATGACCTACAGCAGGACTGAAGTTATCTGAGAGGTCACGGACAGAGAAGCCAGAAGACAATGTCAAAGGGCAAGGAGACAGCAATCATCTTTGAAGATGGAGCAATTGTTATGTCCCTGTGTGTGTGTGTGTATCTTGCTCATGTTAACATCATGTGGTAATTGTAAACGAGTGTTACCATCTCACAAGCAATGTCATACCCTTCCAATCTTCCATGTGAAACACGTCTGGTCCATGAGGCAACATTGCCTTGCTTGGAAACAGGTGACAGCCGATGACAGTAGGACGACTGGTCATAGCAAAACCTTGCTTCAACAAATTCCATTTGACATGTGAAAGTTTGGCAAAGTAGACTTTCAAGTGACAATGATGATAATGATGATGATGATGTATACATATGCATACACTGACATTTGTATGAGTGTAGCTGCAGACAGACAGCAGAAACCATTGAAGAACAAAACTGCAAAGACACAGCTGTGCATTCACTGGTTGGGGTTAAATCAACTCATTCAGTATGTAAATAAATACACATGCACATGTGTGTATACACACATACACACACACACACACACACATGAATATAAATGAGTCAGAGTGACCAGCAGTGTGTATTTGGACAAAAACAAATAAAGGTATATCAAATAACATACAAGATTAAATTCTTGATTAACAGAAATTGTCTCCACTCCCAGAGAGAGTGGATTAACTACTAGATGGCAGCTGGCAGCAACTCCAAACAAGAAGACGGGATAATCTCAAGAATTACAAATTCTTCAAAATAGACATGCCATTAAGTAAAAAGTGGTGTGATTGTCTGAGGACAAACAGACAGATGAGAATAGGACACACGTTTCTGTCTCAATAATCATCATCAGTACAGCCACTGTCTTATCTGATCTTCAGTAAACAAGATATTTAGGCATATAAAAGAAAAAGGCTTAGCACATATTTACAGCCTCGTTAATTTGCATAATAAATGAAATGAAAATGAGCTATGGGAGCTGAAGATAAGGTAGGACATTGTGTTGATGATGCCTATAGCAACAGAAACAGGTGTCCACAGGTGTCCTCTTATCACCAGACAATCACACTACCTTCTCCTAAATGGCATGTCAGTTTTGAAGAATACGTGATTGTTGAGATTATCTCCCTTTTCTCATTTGCGGCTGGTGCCATTTGCCATCAAGTGACTCACCCACCTCTCTGCAAACAGAGACGATTTCAACAAAACAAGAATTTATTTGGATGTTATTTAGTATACACTTATGTGTGAGTTTATATATATACCAGCCGAAATTGTAAAGATAATCTGGAACTCGACTGAGGAAAGAAAACTCCAAATGACCCATCCTTGTTTTCTTTGTATTGATTATCTGGATGTTTTGTTTCACCTAACAGTCTGGATGTTTTGCGTTCTTGTCCCATTTTGTATTTTTTATATATAAAAACATATAGCGGCGTACGTACACTTTGGTCTCTATATACATGTGTGTGTATATATATCAATGTCTGTGTGTGTGTGTATTGGTGTTTGTCCCCCATCACTGCTTGACAACTGGTGTTGATCTGCTTACATCCCTGTAACTTAGTGGTTCAGCAAAGAGGATCGATAGAATAAGTATTAGGCTTAAAACAAAATAATAAGTTCTGGGTTCAATTTGTTCAATTAAGGTCCTTCAAGGTGGTGCCCCAGCATGGCCACAGTCAAATGACTGAAACAAGGAAAAGACACAAGAAACAAGACTGACAGGCAGTGTCTTCAGATCTACAGTTTCACAAGAGACTGACGTCTGCCTCCATCAATATGCGTTTGTTTTACACCTGTTTGCCTCATGCCAGCACAGGATTGGACAAATTACTGAGGCATTGTTTTACAGCTGGATGCCCTTCCAGTCAGCAACCTTTCACTCTTTCTTAAGTAAGCAGTCTCTTACGATTTTCAGTGAAGCATAAACAAATACCTATACATACTCATATTTTATATGTATTTCTTTATTGGGGGCTAAACACAGAGGGGACAAACAAAGGGATTAAGTCGATTACATCAACCCCAGTGCGTAACTGGTACTTATTTAATTGAGCCCGAAAAGATGAAAGGCAAAGTCGTCCTCGGCAGAATTTGAACTCAGAACATAATGACAAATGAAATACCGCTGAGCATTTTGCCTGGCATGCTAACGATTCTGCCAGCTCGCCACCTTATATTTTGTGTGTGTGTGTGTGTGTGTTTGACATGTAGTTAAGAATTTCACTTCCTAACCCCATGGATTTGAGTTCAGTTCCACAGCAAATCACCTCAGACAAGTGTCTTCTACTATAGCGTTTGGATTGATCAAAGACTTGTGAGTGGATATAGCCAATGGAACTGGATTTATTTCTTCAAGTGAAGGGATTAGGTGGTGATATAATTATAGCTTAAATTGACTTATTTCATATTTATATGTTTGTATCAATCTGCAATATATCTTATGTAAGCATAATGCACGTTATTGTATTATTTTCTCACCAAAATCCCTGAGCAGCCATAAAGGATTACCATGGATTTTTTTTCGTCTCAACAGTATTTCTGTTTATGTAACATCTGGACATCTATCTGTGAAGGCCATTTTTTTTCATTCTGCTTCATTTCATTTTTGTTCATATTTGTGTATCTTAGGTTTTGATATAGAAACAACTGCTCATTCGTGTATCTCTCTCTCTCTCTCTCTCTCTCTCTCCATCTATATATATATATATATATATACAATATGTTACATTACTCGGTAGTCAAGATAAAACTCTGAGTTTCAGATGCCGAAGTGGAAATCTGAAACTCAGAGTTTTATCTTGACTACCGAGTAATGTAACATATTGTATAGATAAATTTCCTCTATTTACATAATATTGAGGTCTCTTTCTTTCTTTTGTTATCTTACCGTTTTATCAATATATATATATATATATACACACACACACATCTATATCCATCTATATATATATATATACACACATCTATATCCATCTATATATATATATATATATTAGCAGAGATACCCGGCCTTACTCAGGATTAAAATGGTATTGTTTTTTTTATAATTTCACTTGTTTCAGTCATGTGACTGCAGCCATGCCGGAGCGCCACCGTTGGTCAAACAAATATCAACCACAGGATTTATTCTTTGGTAACCTTATATTTTATCAGTGTCTTTTGCCAAAACGCTAAGTTATGAAGAATGTAAATACAGCAACAACGGATGTCAAGCAATTGTAGGGGTACAAACACAGACGCACACACACACACAAATATACACATATAGTCTTATTTCAGTTTCTGTGTACGAAATCCACTCACAAGGCTTTGCTCAGCCTGAGGCTATAAAACGTGTGTGTATATATATATATATATATATATACACACACACATCTATATCCATCTATATATATATATATATACACACATCTATATCCATCTATATATATATATATATATTAGCAGAGATACCCGGCCTTACTCAGGATTAAAATGGTATTGTTTTTTTTATAATTTCACTTGTTTCAGTCATGTGACTGCAGCCATGCCGGAGCGCCACCGTTGGTCAAACAAATATCAACCACAGGATTTATTCTTTGGTAACCTTATATTTTATCAGTGTCTTTTGCCAAAACGCTAAGTTATGAAGAATGTAAATACAGCAACAACGGATGTCAAGCAATTGTAGGGGTACAAACACAGACGCACACACACACACACAAATATACACATATAGTCTTATTTCAGTTTCTGTGTACGAAATCCACTCACAAGGCTTTGCTCAGCCTGAGGCTATAAAACGTGTGTGTATATATATATATATATATATATACACACACACACATATATATCATCATCATCGTTTAACGTCCGCTTTCCATGCTAGCATGGGTTGGACGGTTTGACTGAGGGCTGGCAAGCCAGAAGGCTGCACCAGGCTCTAGTCTGATCTGGCAAAGTTTCTACAGCTGGATGCCCTTCCTAACACCAATCACTCCAAGAGTGTAGTGGGTGCTTTTACGTGCCACCAGCACAAGGGCCAGTCAGGCGGTACTGGCATCAGCCAGGCTCAAATGGTGCTTTTTATGTGCCACCTGAATAGGAGCCAGTCTGGTGCTGCCACAAGCACAGGAGCCAGTCAGGCAAAGCTGGCAATGATCATGCTCGAATGGTGCTTTTAACGTTCCACTAGCACAGGTGCCAATCAGGCAGTACTGTCATCGGCCATGACAACAATTTTACTTGCCTCAAGCGTAGTTTATTGTTCAATGACTGAAGGGGACTCTTAAATGGGCTGGTTATACAGCACCGGCATCAGCTATGACTACAATCTCACTTGGTTTGTCGGATCTTCTCAAGCACAGCATATCTCCAAAGGTCTCTGTCACATGTCATTGCCTCGGTGACGTCCAATGTTTGAAGGTCATGCTTCACCACCTCATCTCAGGTTTTCTTGGGCCTATCTCTTCCACAAGTTCCTTCAACCGCTAGGGTGTGGCATTTTTTCACACAGCTGTCCTCCATTTACACCACATGACCATACCAGCGAAGTCGTCTCTCTTACACACCACATCTGATGCTTCTTAGGCCCAACTTTTCTCTCAGGGTGTTTACACTCTGTCGTGTATGCACACTGACATTACACATCTAGTGGAGCATACTGGCTTCCTTCCTTGGAGGCTTACGCATGTCCTCAGCATTCACAGCCCATGTTTCACTGCCATGTAGCATGGCTGTTCGTACACATGCAACATACGGTCTATCTTTTACTCTGAGTGAGAGGCCCTTTGTCACCAGCAGAGGTAAGAGCTCTCTGAACTTTGCCCAGGCTATTCTTATTCTAGCAGCTACACTTTCAGCGCACCCTCCTCTGCTACTGACTTGGTCACCTAGGTAATGGAAGCTATCAACTACTTCTAGTTTTTCCTCCTAGAATGTGATGGAAGCTGTTCTCTATACATTTTCAGTGTTTATTGTTCCTGATCATCTGCCACACACAAAACTATCTTCCCAGTTAACCTTATGTGTCCAAAGTTTACACTGGGTGCATCTTATGGCGTTTCTACCTACACCTTTTCTACAGATCAAGCAGGGCCATCTACCAGAATGGATTTGTGTTTTGTCTGCCTTCCTACTTATTAGGACTTTGGTTTTAGCTAGGTTGACTCTAAGGCCCTTTGATTCTAGACCTTGCTTCCACACCTGAAACTTCTCCCCTAGTTCTGATAGTGACTCAGCAATTAGAGCAAGGTCATCAGCATAGAGGAGCTCCCAGGGGCATCCTGTCTTGAATTCCTCTGTTATTGCCTTGAGGACAATGATGAATAAAAGGGGGCTGAGGACTGATCCTTGGTGGACTCCTACCCCTACCTGGAATTCTTCACAGCACTCGTTGTCAACCCTTACCTTACTGACAGCATCCCTGTACATGGCTTGCACAGCTCTCACCAGCCATTCATCTATCCCTAGTTTCCTCATTGACCACCAGATAAGGGATCAGGGGGTCAAAGGCTTTCTGCAAGTCAACAAAAGCCAGGTACAGAGGTTTATCTTTGGCTAGGTATTTCTCCTGCAGCTGTCTTACCAGAAATATATCAGCGGTGGTGCTTTTCCCTGGCACAAACCCAAACTGCATCTCAACTAGACTGACTCTCTCCTTAATTAGTTGGGCTTACTAACCACATGGTTTCAGGTTCAGTCCCATTGCATGGCACCTTGGGCAAGTGTCTTCTACTATAGCCTCAGGCCAATGAAAGCCTTGTGATTGGATTTGATAGATGGAAACTGAAACAAGCCTGTCATATGTGTATGTATGTGTATATATATATATATGTTTTTGTGTCTGTGTTTGTCCCCCCACCATCGCTTGACAACCGATGTTGCTGTGTTTACGTCCCTGTAACTTAGTGGTTCAACAAGAAAGACTGATAAAATAAGTATGGGGCTTACAAAGAATAAGTCCTGGAGTCAATTTGTTTGACTAAAGACGGTGGTCCAGCATGGTTGCGGTCAAATGACTGAAACAGATAAAAGAATAAAAAATATATCCATTTATCAGTGGCAGATCTACCATAAAACTAACGAAGTTTAAGCCTCGGGGACCCTAATCCTAGTGGGGTCCCGCTGAAGCAACTTAATTTTTTCATTCTATCAATTTTGGGGGATTTTGTATTTTGCCAAGCAGATTACAGTTACCAGTCTTAGAGGACGTCATCTCATACAGTCTAACAGTTGCTTCTGCTGATGTGGAATGGCATAAAAAATAAAAGTACAAATGACTCGCAGATAATTCGCTTTCCTTGAATTATTTTGGAAACTTCAGCCCTGCCCCTCCTATTGTCATGTATGTCTACTACTATATCAGCATAGTAGAGATAAGAATTCTTATTTTCACACCATTATTTCATGACTAATGAAAGGGTCAGCCTCCTAATTTTGGACTTGCAATCTGTTCAGTAACAAAGCATTTTTTCTACTTTAAAAACTGCTTGAATTCCACCTTGTATAAAATGAACAATTTTTCATTTATGACTATATATTAAGTTGTGGACCCTTATCTTGACTGATCTCTGTCTCGCTGTGGCTAATGAAAGTATTACCCCAATTTTTTTCCAGAAATCCAGGCCCCAAGAGGAATAGTAATGTCTTCAAGGAGGTACAAGAAACACCAACTCAAGGAAAAGCAATCTAACGAAATTTCTAAATGTCAAAAACTATCAAACTATTTTACAATGTCAAGTAAAAGTTTGTCATCACCTGGAAGTGAAACAAACTATGAAAGCACCAGTGAAGTCACTGAGAGGGCACAAACCATGAGGGCTCTGTTGACACTTTTGGTGAAGATGATGATCACAGTGGTCAAGAACTTCGAGAAAAGAGGGAACAGAAACAGGGAGCCAATTCAGTGATTTCAAAGAACCCAGTCACCTGACAAGCTGGCCTGTAACAATTGATAATGGTTCCATACAAAACTGTTTAATGCAAGACATCAGTTTTTCGCAAAATAAAAAACCAGATCATCTATAGACTGAATCCAATTAGATCTACAAAGAACAAAATCAAAGTTTCTCAAACAAGTCCTTTGGAAAAAGATTGAAAAACGGTCAGACTGTGACGAGATCCTGATTAGTTTACTCAAAGAGCAAACTCTTTTCTAAATGCCAAATATCACTTACAACAGGTCGGCTTTCTGATTGGATGAATATACTCAGAACTCTAGAAAATCACGATGACCGCATGGAACATAAAAGGGTGATGCTGAGCTGGCTAATACGAAAGTCAAACGAAAACTCTGTGGATCAGCAACTTGAGGAAGAGTTGGGAAAAAATATGCAGAACTATTTTGAAGGACTAAAAAGAGTTGTAGCAGTTCTAAAGTTTTTAAGTGAAAGAGGTTTAGCATTTAGAGGTCATGAGGAAGAGTGGGGCTCTCCAAACAATGGAAATTTCATGGGGGCAGGTATCGAGCCTATTGCAGAGTTTGACCCATTTTTACATGAACACTTAGAGAAATGTAAAAATGAAACAGTAAATATTACTTACCTATCCAAATCTGTGTCTGAAGAGTTGATAGAAACCATGGGGAAAACATGGGAAAGATGAAGTGGTGAGTCAGATCAACAACCTAGACATCAAATACTACTCAATTGTTGTTGACTCTACACCTGACATGACACATGTTGACCAGCGAGCAATTGGGGTTCGATACTGTTGTAATGGAAAACCCTATGAGAGATTTTTAGCATTTTTGTCAATAGAAAAACATTCAGCCATGATCTTATTCTACAAAATAATAATTTCTTGGGGAGCATAAGCTTTCACTTGAAAATATCCATGGTCAGCCGTATGATAATGCTTCCAATATGAAGGGCTCAGATAAAGGGCTACAAGCACTTCTTAAAAACATTAACAGGCATGCAGACTATGTACCATGTGCAAGCCATTCACTCAACCTTGTTTGGTAAAAGACAATGTCTGCTCTACCTGAGCATGTTGACTATTTTGGCATCCTGCAGCAGCTGTAGGTTTTCTTTTCTCAATCTCCTCGAAGATGGGGGATTTTGAATACACGGGGCAATCTAGCCTTTTCTCTAACTAGAAGCAGTCTGGGCAATTAAAAATGGATATAGGGATATTTTACAAACTCTCAAACATATGTTTGATGACTCAGAAGAAAAGCCTGAATGTAAGCGAGATGCAAAGAATTTATGCCACAAGTTGGTAAAATTGGAATATGCTGTTTTAATAGTCGCTTGGGAAGAAGTTATGGAATGTTTTAACAGAACAAGTAAGAAACTCCAAACCCTGGTTCTGATGTATTTGAAGGCTACCTTCTGCTAGCATCTTTGCTCACATTTGTTAAAAGAACTACGAGAAAGTTCAGCCGACAGGATTTCACACCATGAATCAGAAACAAAAGGTTTCTGTGAATATATCACTGCAAATTATTCTGATTGTTTCCAAATGCATTTTGCAGATGGAACAAGTGTTAGGGCTTTTTTGAAAGGGGCTGAAAAATTTAGGATAGAAGTTCTAAGTCAAGTCTATGTCTACTTGAGAATCCAGTCAAGCAAGAGGATGGACCCAAATGAGCAGATTGCGAAGAGATTCAAGTTTCTCTCAGAATTGATGAACAATTCAGAATTTGATGAGAACAATATCAAACTTATAATATCGAATTACAAAGATGATATTGATCACAAATTGATAAATGAGTGTTACCTGTTCAAAGAGTATTTACACCTTAAGAAATCCCGGAATGCAGAAGAAAACACATCATCTAAAATGCAATGCACAGAGGTTCTTCAGCGTATTTATGAGCAGCAGTTAATTGAAGTGTCCCCTAATATTAGCACTGCACTTAAGCTGTACTTGACAATACCTATCATGAGCTGTGAAGCAGAAAGGAGTTCCTCAAAGCTTTCCTTTGTTAAGAATAAATTTTGGTCTACCATGACTGAAGGGCACTGAAATTCCTTATGCGTATTGGCTTATTGTCTCTAGAAAACGACATTGCAAGGAAGCGGTCGTATGATAAGACTGTTGCCACAAAAACAGAAAAAAAGAGTATTTTGTAATTTTCACATGTATCCTAATGATGCATCACACATGTATATAACGCTTCCCTAATTTTCAACCTCCATAACTCTAAAAGTATAAGGCATAGCCTGGAAAATATTTGTAGTGATCTGCCATGGAACAACCACATCGACAAACATATCGGTAATTACCCACACCTCATTTCTGGTGGAAAGAGGACTCCACATCACAACTCCACCATTTGGGCTATCAGGGCCTCAAGCTGGAGTTCCTTGCAAGGGTACAAAAATTCTTTGACCCTTGTTGGATGTTACCCTGCTGTTGCTTGTTGTAAAAGGGGCCTCCATAACATTTTAAGCTTCAGGGC
>NC_043021.1:26451776-26469276 GCF_006345805.1 Octopus sinensis
GTGACGTCAAGGGTTCCAGTTGATCCAATCAATGGAACAGCCTGCTCGCAAACTTAATGTACAAGTGGCTGAGAACTCCACAGACACCTGTACCCTTAATGTAGTTCTTGGCAAGATTCAGCATGGCACAGACTGTGACAAGCTGGCCCTTTTTGAATTACTGGTACTACTCATTTTTGCCAACTGGGTGGAGTGGAGCAATGTGAAATAAAGTGTCTCGTTTAAGGGTGCAATGCGTTGCCAGGAATTGAACTGATGACCTAACGATCATGAGCCGAATGCCCTAACCACTACGCCATGCACCTTCATTCTGAATGGCAAGACAATTTGAAATAAGAATCAGGGGGAAACTTCTATGGACACGCTCTGCCAAAAATAACCAGAGATATTCTTTGTAGATATTGCCATAGGTATGCTCTATGCCAGTCACAGGTAAACTGCAGCTCTGAAAGGCATGCCTAATGGAAAATTACCTTCAAGGTTTTTAGTAATGCTGCCCACCTGATGTTGGACCATGGGAACTGCTTCTGAAAATTGTTTTACCTGATGAGTAAAAATAGTCAGAGACTTGCCCTGCATGAGAGCCAACAGTTACTTCCCTTGCGTCTCTTGAGCAGAATTGATTATCCTCAGCATCGTTATTTCAAATATCTCTTTTTATGCTGTCATGAGTTGGTTGTATCTGAAATATGCATTTCATTTTTGGGAGTGGGTTCCCTAAAATCTAATTCAACCATTTTCTCTGTTTTCTTCAATCTTCCATGATTAACATACAACATTTTTCACACAAAATAAATTCACATCTCGTATCCATGCCAACACAGTAACTTCTCTGGCTTTCAAGTTTTCTCACCAACCTGCCCGAGACAGCCCCTGGTTCTAATGATTCAGACTTTTTCTTTTAAAATGATTAAAATTTTTAGAAAAAAACTTTCCATTGATATTTCAGGTTGATTTCTGTTCCAAAAAACTTACAAATGACAAAGATATTTTATCAAATTCTTCTTTATTTCAAAACTGATTGAAACAAACACAGTGTATTTCAGCTGGTAACAAAAGGTTCAATACCCAGCTGTTCTTATAATTCAGTCATGCTCCTCTGAGTTAGACATGAAACCAAGTCTGTGTCACAGATTCTGTTCCTTGTGAACCCTTTTTCAACCTGTCTGAGACTGTTCCTGCTTCTCTGATGATCACTTCCTCTTTCACTTCAGGTTACTCATTCAAATGTAATAATTAATTCTTCACTTTGGATTGAATTAATCAAGTACCATCTCAATGACGGGACTCCCTTTTACACGTTTCAGTCATTTTACTGCAGCCATGCTGGAGCACGGCCTTTAGTTGAAGAAATCAACCACAGGACTTATTCTTTGTAAGCCTAGTACCTATTCTATCAGTCTCTTTTGCTGAACTGCTAAGTTTCAGGGACATAAACATACCAACATGGGTTGTCAAGCGATGGTGGGAGAACAAACACAAAGACACACACACACACACATACATGACAAGCTTCTTTCAGTTTCTGTCTACCAAATCCACTCAGAGAGCTTTGGTCGGCCCAGAGCTATAGTAGAAGACACTTGCTCAAGGTGCCATGCAGTGGGACTGAACCCAGAACCATGTAGTTAAGAAGCAAGCTTCTTACCACACAGCCACACCCGTGACTGCTTATTTTTAAAATGGCAATTTAAGGAGGAATATTTGAGCTGGTTTTGGCCAGTTTAAATGTTAAAGAGTCAAAGTGATCGAAGCACCTTCCATCAAAATTCCATCCAATTTTCTTTTCAAACACGATTTTCATAATTGTAAAGTTATTTTACAAGATTCTTCATTTATTTTCGAAATTAATTGAGTCTTTAGTTTGTTTGTTTAATCTCCTTCTCTTGCTGTTCTCAGTGCCAGGTAAGCTGTTAGGTTGCAGACATTGACAATAACCTCGTTACAATTCATAAGAGATGAGGAGGAAGTATTTACATCATTTACATTATTTACATTTGACGCATATTTGTCCTCATCTTGTTTGTTATTAACACAACGTTTCGGCTGGTATACACTCCAGCTTTCATCAGGTATCTTTGGGAAATTTCGAACCTGGGTTCTCATTCCTAAGGTATTTTTCGATGTTATTATTATTATTATGTTTTTTCCTTCTTTCTTCAAATTTTCTTCCGTTTCTCGTCGAGTGTTTTCCATACACCTAGGGCAGAGAAGGGCATTGTATGCATTCCTAGATTACACGCGCAAATTCAAAGATAAAATATGTATTTAAAAATTAATAACTAAATAAATTCATGGATGGATGTTGTTTTCACAGCGATAGTGCTCTTCTCAGTACATGAGCTGTTCCAGTTAATATGATTTTTTGCACTTCCTGTAGGGATGGTGAGCCTGGAATCATTTTCAAATAGGTTTCAGTACCTTTTTTTATCATTACTAGAGATCCTACAATCACTGGTACTGTAGTCGCCTTGAGATGCCACATTTTTTTCAATTTCCATTTATATTTACTAATCTTGTCAAATTCTTTCGCCGCTATATTGTGATCACAGGGAATACTCATGTCAATTAATAAACACATCCTTTTTGTCTGATCTTTTATAATAATATCCGGTTTATTGGCTTTATTATTATTATTATTATTATTATTATTATTATTAATTATTATTATTATTATTATTATCATCATCATTATTATTATTCCGGTCACTGCTTGGAATCAAACTCGGAATGTTAGGGTTTAGTAGCCCATGCTCTTAACCACTACGTCATATGCCCTAGGTATTGCCCAGGCTTCCAGCAATCATACCCAGGTTTGCAAAATTTTATGTTACTATGATCTCATATATATATATGTACCATTTATTCTCCATTTGTGATTACATTTTCACTCCAATCCTTCAAATCTATTACATGAATACTTTCCACGAAAGACCTTATTAATTGATCGTTGTTGCGCAGTAGTTCCATATGGCCCTTTTGTGGGGTCCACATAAGAATCTGTTGTTAAAATTTATCTGCAATAAAACTGGTTGTACCTAACCACACACGGAATATTTTAACATTTTTTTTTAATGCAATTCCTTATGATATTTACAATGGATGAATAGGTGTCCTCACCTTGTTTGTTGTTACCACAACATTTCGGCTGGTGTACTCTCCAGCCTTCATCAGGTATCCTGGTGGAATTTTTAAGCCAACCCTTTATTTGACTAATGGGGTACACTGTTCCCATTCCTCAGATATTATTTTCTGCTGATGTTATTATCTTAGGAATGGGAACAGTGTACCCCATTAGTCAAATAAAGGGTTGGGTTCAAAATTCCACCAGGACACCTGATGAAGGGTGGAGAGTACACCAGCTGAAATGTTGTGGTAACAACAAACAGGGTGAGGGCAAATATCTGTCCATTGTGATTAATATACATAAGTCCTCATCTCAATACAATAGGTTTTTTTAAACAGCAAATGGCTATGGGGTCCACTCAGGTCAATTAGAAGCAAAAGGGGTCCATAGGGGAAATAAAAATGATTGAGAAACACTGCTGTAGTGTATAAGTGACACATCAGTTTGTTAAAGAGGAATCTGTGAATAAATATCACAAATACCATCTTTTCTTCAACTTGCACTTTGTTTCCGGTTTCTTAGAATTCTGGGTAACATCCATTAAGTTTCTTCAGCCTTTCTGCATTCCATTGTTTTCCGCTGTTTTCTACCAAATAAATTTAATCTCAATCAACCAGGAACACGTAGGCACCATTCACATGATCTGTGAACTGGGATAAATACGATCAATGGTGCCACTCATCTTTCGGAAGTCGTTTCTGCTGATCTTCTCTACTCATTCTTCAATCATTTATATCATCGTCATCATCGTCACCATCATCAGCAGCAGCAGCGGTGTCATTGTTGGGGTCATTTCAGCATCTACTTACCCAGGCTTGCATCAATCTGATGGAGCTTAATGAGGCAGTTTTTCTGCAGCTGGATGCCTCTCCTTTTACTAACATTCACCCGTTTGCATTGAGATACAAGCATACACACACACACACATATATATGTGTATATGTGTATATATGTATATATATGTATATATATATATATATATATATATATATATATATATATATATATGCATTATTAATATTATTTACAATCGACGGATGTTTGTCCTCCTCTTGTTTGTTCTGTACAAATATCCGTCAATTGTAAATAATGTACATACTTCCTCATCTCTTAAATATAGAATTGCATGTATGTATGGCAGTGATTTTACTTGGCTTGACACGTCTCCTCGAGTACAGCAAACCACCACAGCTCCCGGTCCCTTCTCATTTCCTCAGTGAGGTCCAGTGCCTGAAGAGTCTGTCTCATCCCATGTCTTCCTATACATAAAACGTCTGTGCACAACAAGCTTCTACTCAGTTTCTGTGTACCAGACTCACTCACGAGGCATTGGTAATCCTGGGGTTATTGTACGAAACAGTTGTGCAAGGTGCTACATGGTGGGATTGAACCTGAAACCATGGGGTTGTGAAGCAGCCTTCTTAACCAAGTCAGCCATGCTTGCAGAATCATATTGCTTGAATCATGGTAAACCATATTACTGTGTATATTGTATTTTATTGGTGAGTCTCTTTCTCTCTCTCTCTCTCTCTCTCTCCTTTTCTCTCTCCTTCTCTCATGCCCTTTCCCTCTTTCTCCCCTCTCTCCTTCTCCCTCCCCTCTCACCCTGTGAAACAATCTAAAAAAAAAAATAATAATGAAACTATTGTATACAGTGCCCAGGTGCACCACAACTTGTCAGAAAGTGTGTATAAGGCAAATGTAGTAATGTACAAATGTCTGAAAAGTGAACAGTGTATGAGTCAGATACATGCTTGCGTGTGTGTATGGAAGGGGGAAAATCAGGTGTAGTGTTGGTGAATCTCAGGAAGCATGGAAGTTTTGAAGGATGCAGTGCTCCGACAACTAACAACTGATGCCGGCAGTTTGTTCCATGCTTCAGCAACTCTTAGCGTGAAAAAATGTTTCCGAAAGTCATGAGAGCTCTGCTGTTTTCTAACTTTGTAAACATATCCATGGGTGTTAGACGGGTGGAGTTTGAAAAGGTGTGCTAGAATCCCTTTTCTTTCTTTCTTCTTTTATTAATACTACGAAGACCTCGAGGACAACCACGACCTTGTTATTGTCAATGTTGTTGGTGCTCGTATCGTGATATTATTTGTATGTTTATGTGTACGTCCCTCACAAACTGATCATTTGATTGGCTGAAAGAAATGTATATCATATACCCAGAGCATTACGAAAACCCATTGTAAATTAATTGTACTCCACCCAACACACATTCTTCCTGAAAAATATTCAACATTATAATAATTATAAATAATGATCTTGTATAATGGACTTTGAATATAAAATCAGCAACTTAAAGCTGATGTAAGGTGCAGAAACAAATGTTGCAATCTACTTTTAAAGAATGCTACATTGAGTAACAGAATTTCTTTTTCTTTCTTTTTTTTTTAGTTTGTCTTTGGTCAGGAAGTGTTATTTCCTATTTGCTTTTAACTCAAAATCAAAAGAAATGACTGCTATTCCCTTCAAACTTTACTTTTCTGACCTGGACATCAATGTTTTGAAACTGACCTATATTTCCCATTACATTTCAGACAGATTCAGCATCTTAGTTGCTGAAGCAGAAATATCATTATAGCCAATATTTTTCGTGCTGGAGTGAAGTGAGCTGGGGTGGGCAGGGATTTGTCTGCAGAGTCTGTGGACATGTTTATCAAGAGCCAGGCAAATTAGTTACCAGTGAAGTCACAAATGTAAAGTAGAATTTTGTCTGAATGCACAATGTCCTTAATGGTCAGCCATGGTCTTCATTGGTCCTGAGTGGACAGCTATCATCATCATCATCATCCCCCCCTTCTCTCTATCTATCTATATATATAGTTCAAATTTAACGAAAAACGAAAGGCAAAGACTGTGTATTAGTTTAACGCTTGGGAAAGATGGAAAAGTCTTTTACATTTTGAGCCTAAGCTCTTCAACAGAAAGGATTAAGAGGAAAAAACAGAGAGAGAATCACACACACACACCTGAACCACAAAGTGTGTGGCCTTGTGGTTCAGGTGTTGCACTCACACTCCTTAGACCGTGGGTTGGATTCTTGAACAGGGCAGCATGTTGCTTTTGAGCAAGACACTTCATTCCACGTTGCTCTGTTAGTGAAGGAGTAACAGAATCATTGATTGGAACATCAACAGAAAAGCTTCATCGTATATCTTCCAGTTCTCCACATTCTGAGTTCAAATCTCACCTGCCTGGAGAAGGCAATGGGAAACCACCCCAGTTTTCCAGGGTGAGAACGCTACGCATTTTCACCATTTGTCTTCAGTGAGAAATTGTCTGCAAACCAGAACACAGCCAATGACTTGTTTACAGGTTTGAAAGTGCTTTTAGCATATTCAAACTGGTAATGACAGCAGCATTTGCACTCCTGTATTCATTCTGAGTCTAGTCATGGAGGCCCATAATCCTGATAGCTCACTTAACCGTGGCAGAGGAGGGTAGAGGTCCTCCTAGGCCCCATGGAAAGTGCTGGTGAAGGTTGACATGCACAGGTTCTGCCCAAGGACAGATAACCTCTACACTAGATACAAACACAAACAGCACACGTATTTTTTAGTTTCACTCTCCCAAATACATTCACAAAATCTGGCCCACCTGGAGCTTTAGTGAAAGACTCTTGCCCAAGATGTCCCCTAGTAAGACTGTGAACTGACGTAGTTGGGAAGTAAGCTTTACTGTAAATCTTGAAATTCAGATTGTTTTTTGCAAGACTCATCAGCCAGCATCTTCAACTGGCCTCACAAATTTCTCCCGTATTTTTTTATTAGAAAATTTATGGAAACGGAGCAGTAAATACCACGCAACATGGCAGCCATGATAGTTTTTCACTGCTGAACAGGAAAAGGAGACAAACAAAAACCATTAATTTGAGATAAAAGCTGCTTATGGAAAACATTGAAGAGGTTAGAGCATCAGGCTCACAATCATGAGGTTGTGAGTTCGATTCCCAGACCAGGCTGTGTGTTGTGTTCTTGAGCAAGACACTTTATTTCACGTTTCTCCAGTTCACTCAGAACTGTGGAAATGAGTTGCAATGTGACTGGTGCCAAGCTGCATCGGCCCCTTTTGCCTTTCCTTTGGATATCATTAGTGGTGTGGAGAGGGGAGAGGCTGGTATGCATGGGTGACTGCTGGTCTTTATTAACAACAACCTTGCCCAGACTTGTGCCTCAGAGGGGGACTTTCTAGGTGCAATCCCATGGTTGTCACATGACTGAAGGGGGTCTTTTAACGTATATAAGCAATGATAAAACTTTTAGGTAATTAAGTGCTACCATAACAGAAAATAACATAATGATTGATGCCCCAACTTTGAAAATGAAGATATTGATTAAGATGGATTGAATAAAATGAGTTTAAAGTCAACAAAAGTCAAGGGACAACATTTACTGGGAAATGCACTCAATGCAAAATCAGAGTGTAAATGTTTTATCAGAAAAGAGAAAATATACAGAAAATGTGATTGCTTTGTTTAACTGGCAACAGCTTGTGAGACAAGGTGTTGCCAAAAACTCTCTAAAGTTATGATTCATTTTCTCTAATGATAATTAAAACTGTATTAGTGTGTGTGTGTGTGTGTGTGTGTGTGTGCCACCTGGTGTAAAACATTACATCATGCTGGTAAGAATCATTCAATGATTGTCTGGATACCAGATAAAAATCCATATTTTGATTGATTCATTCGTTTAAAAGGTACATTAAGGAATATATAAATATATAGATTTAAAATGCATGTCAGCATGGTGGAAAAGGGACGTTGAATGATGACGATAAGAATGATGATGACGACGCGATACATATATGTGTATATATATATGTATATATAATATGTATATATATATTATATATATATATATATATATATATATATATTATATATAATATATATTATATATATAACCCATGCTAGCATGGAAAACGGACGCTAAATGATGATGATGATGATGATGATGATGATATATATATATGTATATGTATATATATATTATATATATATATATATATATATATATATATATATGCTGTATATATATATATATATATATATATGTATATGTATATATATATATGTATATATATATATATGTATATGTATATATATATTATATATATATATATATATATATATATATATTATATATATATGTATAAATATATATATGTATATACATACAGCATATATATATATATATATATATATACATACAGCATATATATTATTATATATATATATATAATATATATATATATATATATATATTATATTATGGTTTGGCCAGAGCTGGTAAGCTGGAAGGCTGCCCCAGGTTCCAGTCTGGTTTGGCATGGTTTCTATGGCTGGATGCCCTTCCTAATGTCAACCACTTTACAAAGTATCCTGGGTGCTTTTACTTAGCACCAGCATAAGTGCTTTCCACATGGTGCCAGCACAGGGCTCTTGCAGTCAGGGCTGAATTAAGACCCATCAAGGCCCTAAGCACTTAATAGATTTTGATGTCCCCCTAAAAGATTATGTAATTCAAAATATAAACAATAACAAACCATAAAATAAATTTTATTCTTCAAAACGAAACAAAAGAGTAAGAGGGATAATGATGTTTATTTTTGTCTAATTTCAATTTTATTTAGATTTGAAAAGTTTCCTCCGACTTTTTTGAATTGCAAAGTCTTTGATCAGATCCTCGAAATTAATCTGAGCCAACACATCTGCCAACACATACATATACATATATATATGCAGCACAGACTTTGTCAGTGAACAGGTCGCGGATTTTAGCGACGAAAATATTTTGACAAATTAAACTTAAATGTTGAAGTGAATCGAACGGCTTTTGTGTGTTTCTTAAATGGCTTACAAACACCTTCCACGCTGCAATTGTTTTCGTTTCAGCACACGATCTCAGATCAAATTACTTGCTATGCGAGTACATCTCCGTAAATATATATATATATATATACATATAAATAAATATACAAATATACATACATATATATACATAAGCAAATCATACATACATGTGTGTGTGTGTGTGTGTGTGTATTTTTGGATATTTGTTTATTATCCATTTGTATATATTAGATAATATGTGCAGCATGTTTAGTATATCAATATTATTATTATACTTTTCAAGTTAATTATATCCTCTGACGAGGCCTATGGTTCTTTAACATATAAGTATAATTTTTAATGCCTACAACCCTAATATACTGACATCTATAGGCAATGAAAATTAGATTGACTTTTGACCATAGGCTGAAACAGCTGTAAGGAGCAGTTAATGAATTTCAATAATTTATAAAATATCTTTTGAAATATGTATTATTATTATTATTATTATTATCATTATTATTATTATATTACCTATTGATTTATATAATGTTTTGTTTGCTTTTCATGCTCTCATTTGTAAAATGAATAAATAATGTAAAATTGTAATATCCATAAGTTGATGAGATGAGCTGAATTTGTTTCTCCATTTTCTTATTTGTATTATATATATATAATATATATATATATATATATATATATATATATATATATATATATATATATATATAGTTAATCCAAACCATAAAACACAAAAAAACACAGCAACGCGAGGACGTGGAACAAATAAAGTATTATTGGACGCTCAGGAAAGAAGGGAAGGAGGGTTTAACGTTTCGAGCGGAGCTCTTCGTCGGAAACAAAGGAGAAGGAAAGATCCCAAGGAGGGAAGATAGAGGAAAAAACATTGCTGGTGGTGCTCACGAGGTCACATGTCTATAAAGTGGTTACTTTATGTGCTCTGAAGGTGCATGGCTCAGTGGTTAGAGCGTCGAGCTTACGATCGTGAGGTTGTGAGCTCGAATTCCTGACCGGGCTGCGTGTTGTGTTCTCGAGCAAGGCACTTTATTTCACGTTGCTCCAGTTCACTCAGCTGTAGAAATGAGTTGCGACGTCACTGGTGCCAAGCTGTATCGACCTTTGCCTTTCCCTTGGATAACACTGGTGGCGTGGAGAGGGGGGGCTGGTATGCATGGGCGACTGCTGGTCTTCCATAAACAACCTTGCCCGGACTTGTGTCTAGGAGGGTAACCTTCTAGGTGCAATCCCATGGTCATTCATGACCGAAGGGGGTCTTTACCCTTTACTTTATGTGCTCTGAAGTAATTTTGTTTTCTAATGTTGACACGTGTTTGCCTGATGAACTTAATAATATCCAGAATTCGTAGGACACTTGAAGACATCTGCAAAGACACATGTTTTATACATATAGCAACACATGTAAATGCATTCAACATGCCAATAATTATTTGCTTCCTCTTCTCTCTTACTCTCTCTCTCTCTCTATATATATATACACATCTGTTCACAACCAGGAACAGATGTGAACAGCCCAGCTAAGGGATAAAACCAGAGTAGATTGTCAAGTTTTATGATACATACTCTGTATCTATCATCTATCTATCTATCTATCTGTCTGTCTGTCTGTCTGTCTATCTATCTATCTATCTATCTATCTATCTATCTATCTATCTATCTATCTCTATCTATCTATCTATCTATCTATCTATCTATCTATATCTATCTATCTATCTCTATCTATCTATCTATATCTATCTATCTATCTATCTATCTATCTATCTATCTATCTATCTATCTATCTATCTATCTATCTATCTATCTATATCTATCTATCTATCTATCTATCTATCTATCTATCTATCTATATCTATCTATCTATCTATATTTATGTGTGTGTGTATATATCATCATCATCATCATCATCATCATTTAACGTCCGCTTTCCATGCTAGCATGGGTTGGACGGTTCAACTGGGGTCTGGGGAGCCCGAAAGCTGCACCAGTCCAGTCAGATCTGGCAGTGTTTCTACAGCTGGATGCCCTTCCTAACGCCAACCACTCCGAGAGTGTAGTGGGTGATTTTATGTGCCACCGACACAGGTGCCAGACGAGGCTGGCGACGGCCACGCTCGGATGGTGTTTTTATGTGCCACCGACACAGGTGCCAGATGAGGCTGGCAAACGGCCACGATCGGATGGTGCTTGTTACGTGCCCACAGCACGGAGGCCAGTCGATGCGGTACTGGCTACGGCCACGTTCGGATGGTTTTCTTGTGTGCCACGTGCCACCGGCACTGGTACCACAAGATACAAATTCCATTGATGTTCATCTATTTTGATTTGTTTTGATTTTCACTTGCCTCAACAGGTCTTCACAAGTGTCACAAGAAGGAAGGTATGCACAGGTGGACTGACTACGTCCCAGGTAGGGGCCATGGTTTATGGCCTGACTAGTCTTGCCGGGTCTTCGGATGGTGTTTTTTAGTGCCACCAACACAGGTGCTAGATGAGGCTGGCGAATGGCCACGATCGGATGGTGTTTGTCATGTGCCCACCGCACTGACTACAGCACTGATGGATTTCTTGTGTGCCACAGGCACTGGTACCACAAGATACAATTCCATTGATGTTCATCTATTTTGTCTATTTTGATTGATTTGATTTGATTTTCACTTGCCTCAACCGGTCTTCACAAGTGTCACAAGAAGGAAGGTATGCACAGGTGGACTGACTAGTCTTGCCGGGTCTTCGGAGGTGTTTTATGTGCCACCGACACAGGTGCCAGATGAGGCTGGCGAACGGCCATGATCGGATGGTATTTGTTACGTGCCCACAGCACGGAGGCCGGTCGATGTGGAACTGGCTACGGCCACGTTCAGATGGTTCTCTTGTGTGCCACGGCACTGGTACCACAAAGTGTGTGCCACCGGCACTGGTACCACAAAGATACAGATTCCATTGATGTTCATCTATTTTGATTGTTTTGATTTGATTTGATTTTCACTTGCTCAACAGGTCTTCACAAGTGTCACAAGAAGGAAGGAATGCACAGGTGGACTGACTACGTCCCAGGTAGGGGCCATGGTTTATGGCCTGACTAGTCTTGCCGGTCTTCGGATGGTGTTTTTATGTGCCACCGACACAGGTGCTAGATGAGGCTGGCGAACGGCCACGACCGGTATATATATATATATGTATGTATTTATATGTATATATATATATAGGTGCAGGAGTCGCTGTGTGGTAAGTAGCTTCCTTACCAACCACATGGTTCTGGGTTCAGTCCCACTGCATGGCACCTTGTGAGTGGATTTGATAGATGGAAACTGAAAGAAGCTTGTCGTATATATGTATATGTATATATATGAATATATGTATGTATGTATATATGTATATATATCACGTGATCACGTACCAACCAAGCTATCAGATGTTGCTACACATCGCTGGTCACAATGCGCTTTGCATTGTTTTTGCCCTCAAATGACACCCCACTGGCTAAGCGAGCAGGCTGTATGTATGTGTGTATATATATATATACACACATACATACATATATATATATATATATATATATATATATATATATATATATATATAATATATATATATATACAGATAAGAAAATTGGTTGTGAAGCACGTGTTGAATATATAGAAAATAGTAAAAAGTGAAAAAACTACAGAAGGCTTAAAGGTTAAAAAATATATATATATTTGCGTCAATATGTCTGAAGAATATTAAAAATTTTTTTTTTTTCTTACAATGACATAATTTAGAAGAAAGACTGGTTTCGCGTTTAGCTTTTCAAATTTCTTACGACGTTATATATATATATTATATATATATATATATATAAATTGACAGAATGAGATAAAATAACCAAGGTAGTAAATAGATTTTGTAATCAATTTATATCTATGCTTGCTAATACAGGAGCCACGTTGGACTCCTCACTCGTATCATTATCGAGCCTGGAGATTAATCATAGTCTATAGCACATACTTAGCATCTACCCAATACATTTTGGGTCTTCCTGACACCAATACCTTTCATACCCTTGATATATATATATATATGCGCAGGAGTGGCTGTGTTGTAAGTAGCTTGCTTACCAACCACGAGTTCATTCCCACTGCGTGGCACCTTGGGCAAGTGTCTTCTACTATAGCCTCAGGCTGATCAAAACCTTGAGTGGATTTGGTAAACGGAAACTGAAAGAAGCCCGTCATATATGTATGTATTTGAGTGTCTGTGTTTGTCCCCCCCACCACCACCATCTGCATCTCTTGACAACCGATGTTGATATGTTTACGGTGGAATCAGCAGGAACGTTCTTTGAATTATTAATATATGCAGCGGATCGTGCTAAGGCAGGGACACATTGAGCAATTACCCAGAGTTGCAGGACCCCAGTTTTGATCCACGTGTTCTGTGACTTGCTGTTAATAAATACTTTAGGGTGCAGCGCTTTGGCTTGCCAGGAGGCCTATGATGCAGTCGAAACGTTTCTATACAGACGTCATTGTGTGACATAGTTGACATTTACCTCCTCAACAAATCTTCCGCTGGCTTTGCGCCTTCAAAGATGAATATGGGATCTCTTGCGGCTGTTGGAGACTGATTAGTAACAACCTCAACTCATCTGTGCTTGTATAAAACATGGATGTAAAAAGAAACGAAACGAAACGACTATTCATTAAAATGAACTAATACTTTTACTGAAAGACTTTGGACGGAAATATTTTATTTCAAAGATGTCAATGAAAGAAATTCCTTTAAAGTCGTGGCAACAATTTGGTGAAAGAGAAAGACTGCTTAGTCGCATAAATTGAGAAACAAGGTGTAGCTTCTAAAGTCTGGAGCAGTTCTCTCTGAAAATGTGGCCTGAAGCATCTCGTTAAAGATGATAGTTTCGCTGAAGGTAAATTAAATATATAATTGATCTAATTTCCAGCAGCACTGGAAAACAGTGACCTTCTTTCTGAGTTGAATATTTATTCATTTATATTTGTAACAATGGATTCAACGAATAAAAAGGCTAGACAAATTCAGATTCAAATATTTTAGCGAAGATTTAATCTCTTCGATTCATTTTAAATAAATTAACTGACATTGGACGATGAATTGGACTGAATCGTTAGTGCGGCGGACAAATTGCTTAACGACAGTTCTTCCTACTCTTTACAATCTAAGTTCAAATTCCGTCGAGATCAACTTTGCCTCTGCTCCTTTCTAAATCGATAAAATGTGCACGAATTGAGAATCGAAGCAATCAACTGGCCCCACTCCCCTGAATTTCAGGCTTTATTCCTATGGCAGAAAGGAATCATTTTCCATCATTTTAATATATTTTTTGTATAACTTATTCCATTTTTCGTTTTTGGATTTGGTCGACTATTGAAAAGGTTGCAAGACGCAACGAAAATTTTAGGGAAATAAAAATAAGAAATAGGTGGAAATTTTAACGGTGAGTGTGTTAAATAATAAGGCACAAAAAGAAAATTGATTACTCTCCCCAGACACAACAGATTATTCCATTTTTATTGCCCATAGGGTGCTAAACATAGAGGGGACAAACAAGGACAGACGAAGGGATTAAGTGCGTAACTGGTACTTATTTAATCGATCCCGAAAGGATGAAAGGCAAAGTTAAATTCGGAACATGGAATTCGTCCGGCGTGCTAGCGACCCTACCAAGGCTCGCCGCCGTCGGGCGAGCCTTGAACGGGCAATGGAGTAGGGGAGATAACTCTAGATAACTTTACGCCAACTTTATTACCAGAATCCATTTGTTTGTCTTTGTTGAACATTTTCGGGGAATTCTAGGTATTTGGGACAAACTATTTCCGTTTATTTTTCAAAATATGCGTTCACTGAAGCAATCGATATACAAAGTGTTCTCTATATTCTGACAGAAACCTGTTTTTTTTTGTCTCTAGTTTAATGAAGACGAGATCAGAATTTGTCTTATCGACAAAATAAGTGGTAAACACGGACATCATTTATTCGTTTCTGGTGATTTCAAACATCAGCAAATAAATTGGTAGAATCGATGACCGAGACGAAAGTTGTTTGACTTCGAATGAACCGTTCTTTTCTGAAGAATGAAAGCCCCCCCCCCCCGCCACCGCTTCAATTAGGTTCCGTTGAACCCTGTGGCGTGCGACCAGTTGCTAGGATAAAAGAAAAATTCCCAAAAATCGTTTCAGCTTTAACAGAAACGTTTAAAATAATTAAACGAAAGTTCTCCGCTAATTTTCTTTCATGGAAATAAATATTTATATAAATTTCAAACATAGAAAAACAAATTAACCAAAAAAAAAAATTTAAAGGGGAATAACTTTTATCGACTTACTCATCAGTCTGTATCTTCTTCCCTCCCCTTAACTATCATTTATATAAATGTTCTCTTTAATGAAACCTTATTGGTGATAACATGAAAATTATTTTAAAATGTTAATTTTACCCTACATGCTCTTAAATATCCACTTAGCATAATGCAATGAGCCCCCTCCTCCTTTTGTCACCACTAAATACACGGGTTGATTTACTTATTCGTTTACATCTATTATTTATTGACTGATCAATTCTGACAGCTTCTGCTTGGGTGTAGGAATGGCTGTGTAGTTGGAAGTTTGCTTTCCAAGTACATGGTTCTGAGTTCCGTAGCCCCTTGGGCAAGTATCTTCTTCCATAACCTCAGATCGACCAAGGCTATGTGAAGGGATTTGGTCGACAGAAACTGGAAGTATCCCTTTAGATTCAATTTTTATATTTTATAGCATTTCGGGGGCTACTTTGGCGTGTGACCCACAACTTGAAGGCCAATTGCTTTAGGTTACTTTTTAGTTTAATTTGTGGAGGTGCTATTCTGGCGCGTGATCGATGCGCTTGTTTTATTTATTATGTTGTTTATTCTTGGTGTCTTATTATTATTTACTGAGACATACATTCGCCTCGTGAAAGCATTTCCTATGAACGTCTAAGTGTTTCCGTATTAGCTGAAAGGCGTCCGGCAGCAGTGGTGGAATCGCTAAATCCAGTTTTCTACTCATTCGAACGTCATCAGTGGCAAGACTCCAACATCAACCGCTTGCTTAGACAAATCTATCTTCTACTGATATACAGGGTGTCCCTAAAGGCTGGACACAGGAAATCTCATATGTTGGGGCCAGTTTACTTCCATGAACATGTAACTGGTGAGGCTTTACTCGCCGTGTTGTGAGATCAGTTAATGCCCCAGCTTGAAAGGCCGGGTAAAGGACTTCCTGAGTTGTTCCAACAGGGTTGGCACCCCTGTCCATTTCGCCACGGTGGTAAGCGTTTAGCTGAATGACAATTTCCCTAACTGGACTGGAAGACGTAGTCATGTGGAGTGGTCTCCTCATCCACCAGACTTTTGCCCCCTTGGCTTTTTTTCTGGGGTATGTTAATGGAGAAAGTGCACTCAATGAAAATCATAAATGATGGCATGAAGAGTGAATCTGCTCAAACTGATGCCAGTTTGCAATCGTTGCATCGGGTCCACGTAAATCCTGCAAAGCGCATTGACCTTTGCATCCCAAATGGGGGAAATCATTTTGATGATGTTGTTTGTTAATATTCCAAATGAATAAAATGTTGTTGAAAATCTTACGCGTATTTCTTGAAAATATACATTTTGCCCATGTGTCCAGACTTTAGGGACATCCTGTAGAAAAACAGTGATTAAAAACACCATTGGCATCACAAGTCAATACAAGAAGCTTTCTTGCGACGAATTCGGCAGTTTTGTGGCTTTCTGCGTTATATCCACGTTTAAGTAAGATAAACAGAATGCTATTTGCAATTAATGGTGATGCCGTCGCTAAAAGCGAATTCTTTTTTAATCTTTTGAATTAAGACATCCATTGGAGCACAACTGATGGAAATAACAGTAAAATATTGATACCTTTGCAAACAAAGATTCGTTAATATCGCTATTTAATTAAATTGGATTCACAATTAATTATTGTAATATTAGATCTCTTAAATGGGATTCTCATTTAAATAATTCACAATTAGGATCTACGTCTGATTCACGAGAAACTAGGGAAATCCATGGAGTTCCTATAGAGTAATCCTTTTACGAGGCCCAAACAAGCTCATCGTGTATTTTCTTCATTAAAAACTATACTTTAACTTAAAATGCATGTAACACCACAACTAATAAAAACAATTTATCCAATTTTCCCACTGTACCCGCATTGTCTTTCGCGTATCATCACATCTATGATACCTGATTGCCTGTTTGTTAATAAAATTTCTATATTGTAACTGTTGCCTGAATTGTGTGTCCCCACAACTTTCTTTAAAACGCGTAATTTTTAATGAAAATATTCAGATATGACATTTTAGATTTTGCAGAATAACATTATATGATGGGGGAATATTGAAAACCACCCTTTTCTTTTTGCATGTTTATTACCCCAATCCGACCAAATTTTAAATGAATATTTTTTATTGCTTTCATGAAAAATTTCCAACTGTATATA
>NC_043021.1:26471776-26496776 GCF_006345805.1 Octopus sinensis
ACGTATGTGCATTCCCATCATCAGCTGCCAAACTGCTATCACTGTGGTTTTGACACTTGGGCAGTGCCATTCAATCTGGTCGGTGTCAACAGCATCAAGAATATACTATAAAAGCTGCCTGGGAATTCACCAGAAACAACATCAGACAAAACTAACAGTGGTGACTTATAGCTACAAAATAATACTTATGGCAAAAAGGAGATTCAGTCAATGCAACAAGCATAGATTACAAGTTACTCGGTTACTCAACCAACATCATATCCAAAACAAGCCTTGAAAAGGTCAGTGGAACAGTAAACAGCATCCTTGAACAATGTACAAGGAAAAGGACTTGCTTAGATGAATATTTATAAAACAAGTTCATCATTGTTATTATTATCAGCATTTAATGTCTGCTTTCCATGCTGGCATGGATTGGACAGTTTGACAGGAGCTGGCCAGGCGGAATTCTGCACCAAGCTTTGGTGTCTGTTTTGGCAGGTTTTTACGGCTGGATGCCCTTCTTAACACCAACCACCCCACAGAGTGGACGATACTATAAAAGTTCAATGCTATAAAATATAGTTACCAAATAAATTGTTTATTAAAAGTAAAACAATAATATATATATATATATATATTATATATATATATATATATATATATAGATATATATATATATATACCGGAGTAAGCACATGAATGTGAAACAAGGTGGGGGAAAAATAGTACTCGAATACCGGAGGTAGAGTAATATGCTTTATTAAAAAAGCTGCAAAAACATCACAAAAAATCTCAAAAAGCTGCTACTCAGAGCTTCATGTTCCTGCTCATTGGGCAGTGGTGATTCTGAATCACCACTGCCTGATGAATGTGAAACTCTGAGTAGCAGTTTTTTGTGATGTTTTTGGAACTTTAATATGATGATGATGATTATTTAATGTCCAACCCAGACCAACATGGAAACCAGACATTAAATGATAATGATATATACATACATATATGTATGTATATCTATGTATATACATACATATATGTATGTATATATATGTATATACATACATATATACATACATACATACATATACATATATATATATATATATATATATATATATATAATATATATATACACACACACACACACAATGAGCTTCTTTCATCTACAATTCACTAATAAGGCTTTGGTCAGCCTGGAACAATAGTATAAGATAATTGCTCAAGGTGCCACACAGTGGGACTGAACCTGAAGCCATGTGTTGTTAAGCAAGCTCCTCAACCACACAACCACACCTGCACCATGTTCTTGTATTTTCTTGAGAATCAACCAAAAGCCAAATTCTACTCTCTTTGTATCTCTTTTTGTGCTCCTCACTCAACCAAAACTCATAACCCCCAAATAGGTCCCTTCCCATGCCACCATACAGTTAGGACAGAGAATTCTGTGTACAATACTAAAAGGGAAGCATCTACCATTTCTACAATGCAGTACCTCTCAGTGGGTCTGAACCTGAAGCCACATATTTGCCACCCCACAGCTAAGCCTGTACATGGCTGTGACATTAAGTGGATGAGAGATAAATGCTATCCTTTGATAGGAAGGCAATCAATCTCTGGTAACCTTTCTGCTGAACTTGTCATGTACAGAGTGCAACTGCAGTTTATAGAAGTGAATTTTAACAGCAAAAGTGCTGTATCTATTTACAGTTAGACATGGAATCATTCTCCACAAACACAATTCTTTGATCGTAACAAGATACACATAACTGATCTGTCAGTATGTAAAAATGGTCTTCTGCACTTTATTTTGTTGCTCAGCAGCATTCAGTTGTCAGACGAAATGAAGGAAGAAGAGTTTTGAGTTGAAATCTTACTGAAGCCGACTCTCATCACCTCCTCAGCCATTATTAAGTCATGAAGAAATGTGTTACAGTTAGACTTTTGCTATCGACCTGCCTGTGACAACCTCTGCTTCTATCATACAACATCCTTGTCTTAAAGTGACTGAAATCAAAGCCTTTCATCAAAATTCCATGTTAATTTCTGTTCCAAACACCATTTGAAGAACAACAATGCTATTCTATTTATTTCTTTGTTGTGTCTGGGGAGAGTCATTCTCTTTTAGTGCCTTATTATTCAACACACTCTCCAGTAAAATTTCCACTTATTTCTTATTTTTATTTTCCTAAGATAATTTAGGAAAATAAAAATAAGAAATAAGTGGAAATTTTACCAGTGAGTGTGTTGAATAATAAGGCACTAAAAGAGAATGACTCTCCCCAGGCAACAGAATATGTTTCAACACACGAACTCACATAAAGAATCTTGCAAACCAAATCCAAAAACGAAATTTGTTTCTTTATTATTTTCAAAATTCATACAAACAAAGGTGATGTGTTTCAACCGAAATATGGTAACAAAAGGGTTAAAGTGATCTTGGACATGGTAGCTGTTTAAAGAATGTGTTATTCAAATTTTGAACATTGTTATGAACTCCTGTAGCAGTGGGGAAATACCCCCAACTGAAAGTATGACTTGTACTAGGGTGGGAAAACTAAATAGGAGATCCTGCTGTGGATGATGATGATGATGATGTTGATGACGATAATGATGACAATGATAATGATGAATGATGATGATGAAGCTGATGGTAAGGACAATGATAATAACAAGGACAATGATGATGATTATGACAATGATAATGATAATGACGATGATGATAACGATGACGATAGTAATAATGATAATAACGACAAATACAATGACGATGATGATGATGGCAATAATGATAATGATGACGATGATGATGATGATGATGATGATGGTGACATCTCTGACAATGGTAACGATGATAATGGCAATTGTGACATAAGTTCTAAGGAAAAGTTTCTTGTATTCTAAGTAACTTTACTTTGCATTGTTTGACCTTTTACACAATTTCACAATCTCACACACACACACACAGAGAAAAAAGAAAATTCTAAAAAACAGCCAGTCTTTTTTTTTTTTAGTTTTTCACTTTTCTCTCTGACGTGTGCATGTGTGTGTGTGTGTGACCCATCTGTTTTTGACCTTTTATATCTGAGAGACATGAAATTAATACAATTTTTTTGTTTGTTTTTAAAATTCTGGGAATCCAAGACTTAACTGGCAGCAACTGTCTCCTGCGACACATCAGTCCTGTATTGCTGGGTGCCGGACAAAAGAGGGCAGCCAGAAAGAGAGAAAGTCAGGAAAGAAAGATTGAAGTTTCCTTGGTTGAAATAACAGCCCTGATCTTAAAAATTTGGTTTACCCTTACCCCACATAGCATAATGAATTGGAGCAGTTCGCCTTTAGAGCCTAGCTTTTCTACAGTTGTCCTGGACAGTTTATAAACTTCAGTACTATATGAGGTGGTGTCAAAAAAGTTCCTGGATGAGTTATGCTCAATAAAAAATAACTTATTTACCTAAGTTTTAACATCATTTCCTTTGGAATAGTCATCTTGCACAGCAATACTCTGGTCCCAGTGTTCCTGCCACTTTTGGAACCTGGTGTGAAAGTTGTTTTCTGTAAATGACTCAAAGACCTTCTGTGATTCATTCCTGATCTCAACAACGGTACTAAAGCTGACCACTGAGCTGCATTTTTATCTTGAGGAAGAGATGGAAGTCCACAGGTGCTAAATCTGGCAAATAAGGGTGGCTGCAGAAGCAATACCCTATTGTTTTTGGTGAGAAACTCACGAGTGAGGAGAGCTCCGTGATAGGGTCTGTTGTTGTTGTGAAGAATCTAATTCTTTGTGCTCCACAGATTCAGTCGTTTTCTCTGAATGTCTTTCCTCGATTGCTTCAAAATGTCACAGTAGAACTCTTGATTGATGGTCTGGCCCTGGGGGATGATTCTTGATGCACAATACCATTGATACCGAAAGAGCGATGAGCATGCTCTTGGTTGAGCTGTGACTCTGTTGTGCATCCGTGCCACTCGAAATATTGCACATGACCCATTACCTTGTCACTGTAAGCTTGCTCAATGTCTCTGCAGCAGGCATCCCAAGTTTAATGCAAAATTTCATGTTGGCTTTTTGTTCCTGTCCATGACTAAATTGCAGACTACAACATACCTGTGATCACAAAAACACAAATTTCACCACCTGCAAAGTAAACACAGCAACGTCACCCAACACACGGCTTCATGAAGGTCACTGCTGGCTCCCACTGCATACACAACCATGTGCTGCCATCTGTTGGTGTGCTGCAGAACTAGTCTGGGAGGTTTTGATACCACCTCATACTATACTGCAGAATATTTCTACAGAATATTTCTACAGAACTGGCACCTGTGCTAGTGGCACGTGTAAAAAGATTTGAGTGAGGTCGTTGCCAGTACCGCCTGACTTGCCCCCGTGCCGGTGGCACGTAATAAGCACCCACTACACTCTCGGAGTGGTTGGCATTAGGAAGGGCATCTAGCTGTAGAAACTCTGCCAAATCGAGATTGGAGCCTGGTGCAGCCATCTGGTTCGCCAGCCCTCAGCCAAAATCGTCCAACCCATGCTAGCATGGAAAGCGGACATTAAACGATGATGATGATGATGATGAACCTGACCACTCTCAAAAATTAAGAGAAAAAACTGGAAAAATAATCCAGAATCCTTGTGAATCCCAGTGGTAGTCATGGAATGTGAATGTGGGTGTGCAGGCCGTGTTTGTAACACTTTGTGTGTCGTCTGCACGAAGGCCTTTTTTAGTCTATCCACTGATATAGTGTCTTTATGACCACTAAGGTCTATAGTGAAACATTTATCCGTGTGTGAAAGAAATGGAAAGAACTTGCATACGTTGCTGTTTACGGAGGTTGAACAACATCGTTGCGCACAAGAATGTGAGTCCAAGAAGTAAAGCTTCCTTCAAGGCACAGCTAGAAATGCAATTGTCAAGTAGGAAGGAGGCTTTAAACAGGAGCGATATATTCAAAATTGGTAAAACTAAAAATTGTCGAGGATAAATTAAATTTATTATTGTTACTGAATATGTTAGTGTTTTTCAATTTCTTTACGGTTTTGCTGCCGTTTCTTTGTGTAGTTTGATTTGTTTATCCATCAGTTTCTACTAAGATAGTGACGCCAGTAAAATTAATAATAGAGAAACGAAAATAAAACTTTGGAAACAGCAACACCACCATAACTTACGTGGAAACTATAAGCGTGCTTTCAAGTAAAGTAAGTATAACAAATTCTAGAATCCTTGTCTGGAACTGGATCGATCCCAAAATCTAATCAATTCGTGCCAGTCATGAAGCCAAACATCCCCGAAAGTTTCATCCAAGTCCATCCAGCGGTTCTTGAGATATCTTGTCCATGGATGAACAAACAAATGTGACTGAAAACAATACCTCCACCTTCGCTAAGGCGAAGGTAATAATGAACTTATTGTTTACAGTGCTTAGGTACACTACAAATCATCAAAAAAAAAAAAAAAACTAGTCAAAAGAAGCTCTACCTTAAGTATTTGAGTACTATTTTCTCCCTTGTGTTTTGCACCAATGTGCTTGCTTTTATGTGTGTATGGGGGGTGCATCATCATCATCATCATCATCATTGTTTAGCATCTGCTTTCAATGCTGGCATGAGTTGGACAGTTTAATTGGAGCTGTCCAGACTCCAGTTATCTGTCGAGGCATGGTTGCTATGGCTGGATGCTCTGTCCTAACACCAACCACTCTACAGAGTGTATTGGGTGCTTTTTATGTGCTATTGGTGCCTATCTTCATGAAGCAGATCAGAATATTCTAGTTCTCTAAAGTACATCCATAAATGTTACGATTCATATGAGAGTTGAAAACACTGGAGAATATTTATTGCCAAGTAATTACATATTAAAACAGAAACTGGAAAACGCTATCATTTATTGTCCTACATGGTCCTTCACCAATAGGAGCTACATGGGAATACATGTAGAAAGACACGTTCTGACATTTTGGTGTCAATAAAAATGTGGTTGCCCTTACAGAGAAGCTTGTCCCCTGCAACCCTTTCAGCTGAGTATCCCTAATCTTGCAGACTTGGAGGTGCTGGTGCCATGTAAAAAGCACCTTTGCCAGTAGGGCATGAAAGCACCCAGCAGACACCCTGAAAGTGGTTGGTGTTAGGAAGGGTGACCCAGCCGTAGAAACCATGCCAAAACAGACAGGGAGCCTGAACAGCCCTTCAGCTGGTTGGCTTCTGTCAAACTGTCCAACCCATAGAAAACAGATGTTAAATGATGTTGATGATGATGATGATGGGCTGATAAAAACTTTTCAATAGATGCAGCTGTGGCTGTGTGGGTAAGAAGTTTGCTTTCCAACCATATTGTCTTGAGTTCAGTCCCACAGCAGAGCACCTTAGGTATGTGCCTTCTACCAAAGCTTTGTGAGTGGATTTAAAATATGGAAACTAAAAGAAGCCTATCACCCCTCTCCCCACACAATTAACAAGAAGAGTGGAGTGAGCAAATTGTTTTATTACATGACTTTACAACTGTTTCACTGTCATTCAAACTGAAGAATAATTACTAGATTATTGTTTTGTACATAAGGCAGAGACTTTAGCATGGTGGGTGAAATGCTAAGCAATATTTCATCTGTCTTTACGTTCTGAGTTCAAATTCCACTGAGGTCGACTTTGCCTTTCATCTTTTCGGGGTCGGTAAATTAAGTACCAGTTGCATACTAGGGTCGATCTAATCGACTGCCCCCCTCCCCCAATTTTTTCGGGCCTTGTGCCTAGAGTAGAAAGGAATATTGTTTTGTACTTGCAGCTATACACTCAAAGTGCATCATTGTATCGACACAATCAAACAGCTGCTCATTAGAACCCTGTATATAAATGCGTTGCTAATATATATACAAGTATATAATCTACGTGAGTGAAGGCGCGTGGCTCAGTGGTTAGCGCATTCGGATCACGATTGTAAGGTCGTAAGTTTAATTCCTGGCGACACGATGTGTCCTTGAGCAAGACACTTTATTTCACGTCGCTTCAGTCCACTCAGTCCACTGTGTCACGCTGGATCTCCTTGAGAACTACATTAAGGGTACACGTGTCTGTGGAGTTCTCAGCCACTTGCGGGTTAATTTCACGAGCAAGCTGTTCCGTTGATCGTAACCGACGGAGTGCTCCTGTATCTTTGTGTGAATGCGCCTGTGTTTGTCCCCTCCTACCACTTGACAACCGGTGTTGGTTTGTTTATGTCTCCGTAACTTAATGGTTTGGCATTAGAGATTGGTAGAATAAGTACCAGACTTTTTTTTTTTAAAGTGCTGGGGTCGATTTATTTGACTAAACCCTGCAAGGCGGTGTCCCGGCGTGGTTACAGTTCAATGATTAGCTTATGCAAAATGGTAAATAACTGTAGTTTAGCCCCAGGTGAACTATTTTGAGTAGACTTAAGAAAGCCTTCCAGCCACGAACATTTCATCTTATTTTTAGACAGTTATCTGAGTTTATTATGAAAATAGTGTCCTTCCTTTTTTTAAAAAATAGGTGTAATTTCATGGTAATTTGGCTGCTCTTTCTAGCAGGTCGCACAACTACGTAGTCAGGCACCAGTCAGTAAAAGTTTGTTTTGACTGAGTGTTGGGCGAGAGAATAAAAGTAGGAAGGTTTTCAATATTCCCCTAAAACTGTTAATCTGGGAATAGGAGTTTCTTTTAACCAACTATTCGCGGCCGCTAAAAATGAATAAAAGTGTAATAAAAAACTCATGAAAAGGGGGAAAAAGAAAAAGTTTTAATGAAAATATCGTTGAATGTAGTATCAGTATGTGAGAAGGAAAACAAAAAACACAATAGAGAATAGCTGAAAACGTGTGCATTTCGTTATTCTGGGTGTTCAGTTTAATATCGAGGCGAAAAGAATAAAGGAATATCCGAACAATAAACGACCACTATTCATAAATTCTTCCCAAGTTATTTTCTGTTTTGCTTTTTCTGTTTTGTGTCTCCGAAAGAAAACTTTATAAAAAAGAATTCCTGACACAACAAACATCGCCAAAAGAAGCAATCCAGCGGCGACAAGCGACTGGGAAACACCAAAACAACGATTGGAATAATACAGACATCGACTTGGGTGGGACAAGAGATCTAATTCCGCCTTGGGTCCCAAACACACCCGGGGACACCTCAAAGGTAAGACCTTCGATAATATTACACGATTATTTCAGCAATGTTGTTATTATTATTATTATTATATTATTATTATTATCATCTCTGAAGCAGTGAGATGTCAGAATCTTTGACACGCCGGACAAAATGCTTAGCGGCATTTCATCCGGCTTTTATGTTCTGAGTTCAAATTCTGTCGAGGTCGACTTTGTCTTTCATCGTTTCAGGGTCATTAAAATAAGTACCAGTTGCGTACTGGGGGAGGGATCGGTGTCATCGACTTACCCCCTCGCCCCAAGAATTCTTCTTTATTTCATTTATATGAATAAAATCCAAAATGAAGAGAAATCTTTGCGATTCTAATCAGAGGAACCGAACCAAGAATTTCAATCGGGAAAGTCGTGAAAAGTTAAAAGCTTTATTGATTTGTTTTAAATAAAAGTCACAAAATAGTTTTGAGAAGAGTTTGGTCGATACTCGGACTAAATACTTTTCTTTTATCGACCCACGAATAAGGAAAGGCTCAGTTGACCTCGGCAGGATTTGAACTTTGAACGTAAAAACTTAAAGCATTTTCGATTGCATCTTTCTTTTTGTCTGTGATTGATGAAAATCCCCTTCGCTCCTGGAACCTTAAAATATATCAGTAATCTTCACTTGGCAAACCTATACAAGTGTCGCCTCTTCGATTTTGTTTCCTCAGAACTTTCAGAAAAATGTTTTGTCTTTTTAAAGAAATAGTCATGAGAAAACAACTTTCCTTTTGGGGGTAGAATTGTGTAGGTATGTCCTAAACTTTTGTCATGTCTGTCTCAAAATAAGAGTACCAAGCTAAAGCGAGCCCCGTCTCGGGTACCTTGTGCTCGGGTACCTTGTGTCCTAATTTCAAACTGGCCTTTTAATATATAATTATGTTGTCGGTTAATTCCCTAATTTAAACAGAAAAAAAAATTGGGTGATTGTTTTCGTTTATATTTATAGATTTATTTAAGAATTTTAACCTTGTTTATTGAATTTTAAAGCGAACACAGACAGTAATTTATTGTGAATTTATCAAAGATTTAAGTTTAGAAGTTGAGTCGAGCTGTGGCAAAATGGTAATGAAGTATCGAATTAATTAGTGTTATGTTAAGGTTTTCTTCTTAAATATCAAATAATGAAGTTAAAATAATTAAATGAAAAAAAAAAATACTGATCACCCAAATTAATAAAGAAATAAATAAAATAGCGAAATTCCAGCCCCTTGGAACGAATTGAGGAGGGTAAAGGCGAATGCTGTCCATATCGTCTCTGATTCGGAAATCATTCATTCGCAAGAATTATAAAAATAATTTATGACATAAACACTTGGTCAAATGATTTTAAAAGATTCAACTAATTTATTATATTAAACACTCCTTGGCCGACTTTCAGAATAGCTCATGTCCCACATAAGTTCGGATTTCCCCGCTCTGGCTGGCATTTTTCAAATTTCTTCTTTTGCATCCGCATTTCTAATCAATGGGGTTAAATTCTTTTCATAAAAACAAAATTTAAATCCATCATTTTTCAACGTCTGACTTTTTTTTAAAATTCTTTATCTTGGAAGGATAAACTGCAAAGTTACTGTTGACGGGGATTTCATCTCGGAACCTAATTAATTAAAGTATTTAACGAGAATAATGTCAGAGATTAGCTGAAGGGCCACACATTTGGTCCCCCCACAAATAAAGTGTTCCTTACACAAGTCCCCCCCACCGTCCGATTTTGTTTCCTCATAACTTTCAGAAAAACGGGTATTTTTAAAAGAAATTTCCCACAAATACCTTTCAGATACAACTATAACGGAATTTACGATAAAAGGGAAATAAAATAAAAAGGTGGTCGCACACACATCACATATTCATTACAAATTAAATTTTGGAAACAATAGTGATGTGTTAATATGTGTAATCACCAATATTTTATTATTATTATTTTCATATTAAATTCCGATATAATTCGAATCTATACCGTCTGAAAGGTATTTGTAGAAAATTTCATATAAAAATTATTCATTTTCCTAAAAGTTATGAGGAAACAAAATCGGGCGCGGGACACACTTGTGTTGGTTGCTAATGTGTGTCCTACTTCACTTTAATTGATTCCGGAAGGACGAAAGCCATAGGTTGACCTTGCAAAGAAGGCATAACTACAGTTTGGTGCCCCAATTTCAAATTTTGTTTCTTCATAACTTTCTGAAAAAGTATATTTTTTAACGAAATTTTGATGCGATAAATTTTCAAGGGTCTTGATTAAATATTATGTTGATAATATTAAACATTTTCCGTGAGTGTAATGTTGATGTTTTATACAAATCAATCTGGAAAAACAGTGGAAATTACTGAAGTTACAAAAGTTGAATGATAGGTGGGATAAATGAGGCGGCGAGAACGATGCGGAACTCGTTCAAAAAATTCCTTTCTTCTTAGTTTTTCTAAATTTTATCAACGTAAATGTAATGTAGACTGTCGAAAAGTTATCTCTGCAAAGTTTCATTGAAAAATACCAAATTTTTTAAAGAAAATTACGAGGAAACGTAGTCGTTGAGCACTCGTCAGGTTCTTGTAACGAAAGATCGCCCCAACAACAATGTCTAAGTTTGGCAGACGACCCCAGACTTGGCTCGACCCCAATCCTACTTTGTTTTATCGATTCTAAAAGGAAATTAAGTTGACCTTGCAAGGGATAGGTCCAACGTTCTGCTACTTCCTCCGTTGTTAATAATAATAATAATAATGATAATAATAATGGTTTCAAATTTTGGCACAAGGCCAACAATTTCGGAGTGGAGGTTGGGGGGGGGGCAGGTCGATTTACATCGATCCGAGTGTTCAATTGGTATTTATTTTATCGACTCCGAAAAGATGAAAGGCAAAGTCAGCGTCGGTAGAATTTGAACTGTGGTTTCTTTTAATTGCCTCAGACATAGGTGAGGGGACATCACAAGGGTAGTCTACAATTTATGTGGGGGCTACATTAAAAATGAAGGGCAGAAAGGGGGAAAGCGGTGAAATGAGACAGAAGTATATGTATATGAGAAGTATATGAGACAAAGTATGTGAACAGATGAATGATTTGGGTAGAACTCCAATTAGGACCAATGAGGGAATCCCAATTAAAAAGGTTCCTAATTTAGAGAGAAGGCTAAAGAGGGGGGGGGACTAGTCGGTACCATCGACCTAACACTAGATTGGCACTTTATTTTATCGATCGCAGAGGAGTAAAAGGCAAAGTTGATCTCGGTGGGACTCGAACTCAGAATGTAAAGAATCGGGAGAAATGTTGTGAAGTATTTTCCTGACGCCAATAATAAAATAAAAACGAATAAAGTTGTCGAATGTGTTGGTAAACAATGACCCCTCCCTTGGTACAAAACGGAAGGGACCACTTCGAAACGATATGCTTCGTTCCTTTAATTGACAAAAATAAATTAGTTTACAGAAGTGACTTGTATGATTAATTAAACCGAGTTAATTAGCGTTTTATTGTATATTTTATAGACATAAAAACAGCTCACTTGAGAGTTTTTGTAAACATTCGGGGATTCCAGTCCTATAGAATAAATAATAATTTGTGACTTAACGAGGGAACCTGTTAATTATAAACACTAATTAGACTTAATTAGCGTTTTATTGTATATTTTATAAATAATAAACACCGTACTTTCGATGTTTTGTAGACTTTTAGGGAACACAGTCATCTGTTTTGCAAAGAAGGTCGTTAATGTAGAGACTGGACAAGTTTACCAAAGAAAGATGTTTTGGTTTTGATGTCTAAAAACTATCATCCACATTTCTATAAACAACACAGAGTTGTGAATTGTAAGGCGCAGGAGACTTTGCAAGATTAACATGATTTTCTTTCCTCTTATTTAACGAAAATAGGTGATTGATGACTAAAAACTTATTGTCAGTCACGATTAAAGAATATAAAGAAATAAGAGTAAATGAGAGATGACAACTTCTCATCCTTCATATCACGTCTCCTGTCCTCCATAAAGCTATCTTTAACAGCAGATCAGTTGTGTCAAAGACATTCCAACTGTGACCATTCCGGAGGACTTCCGGAAAATTCATACGATTGAAGGAAACAATCGGATCGTGTGAATTTTTCGAAAGTCCTCTCCCCACCCCGTTCATTTGCGCAAATTTTTGTTTTCGTATTCGTTTTCTACACATTTTTTACATCTATTACACTTCTCTTTTGTTTTCGTGACCGGGACTTAAACTATATATCAACCGTATAGGCCATATATCATCATCATCATCATTTAACGCATTTTCCAGCCAATCTCCATTGTCTGCTTTGGCGTTGTTTCTGCAGCTGGGTGCCCTTCCTAACACCAACCACTTCACTGAGTAGACCAGTAAGGCCATCTCTCTTTCTATATGTGTGTCTTTCTCCCTGTCTCTATGTGTCTATCATCATTACCATCATTTAACATCTGCCTTCCATGCTGGTGTGGGTTGGACAGTTTGAGTTGGCCAAGCAGGAGCCTGCATCACACTTCTGTGTCTGTTGTGGCAGGGCTTTTACAGGTAGACACCCTTCTTAACATCAATCACCTGGCAAAGTGGACTAAGTGCTTTTTATGTGGTACAAGCACAAGCAAGATCAGTTTTAGCATGGTTTTTACAACTGGATGCCCTTCCAAACGACCACCACTCTACACTGTGGATTGGATGCTTTTTACATGGTATCAGCACTATATATATATATGTGTGTGTGTATATATATATATATATAATATATATATATATATTCTTTTCTTCTTGTTTCAGTCATTTGATTGTGGCCATGCTGGAGCACCACTTTTAGTTGAACAAAGTGACTCCAGGACTTATTCTTTGTAAGCCTAGCACTTATTCTGTCGGTCTCTTTTGACGAACTGCTTAAGTTACAGGGATGTAAGTACACCAACATCGGTTGTCAGGTGATGTTGAGGGGACAAATACAGACACACAAATGCATGCATACATACATACATACACACACACACACACACACACACACACCACACACACACACACAACACACACACACACATACATACATGTGTATGTGTGTGTGTATAAATTAGAGAAGAACCACCATGAAGCAATTCAACAATGATATACTTAAAATATAGAAAAAAATTAAAGATACGATAAAACATTTACCTAAAACTAAATAAAGTACTAAAGAATAAATAGTATATACTTAGTAAATAAAGTACTATTTTTAATTCTTGTAGTTATAGTTTGTAGTAGTATTATGTATATAAATTAGCATATATCACATAATTAGTATATATCACATAATTAGAATAAGATTAAACTTAGATGTTTAGTAAATGAATACATAAATAAATAAGTTAATGGATATAGATTAAATTATAGTAATTTAGCTTCACTTAATGTATATCATGTATTTTAAATATTTTGTTTTAATTACTTGTACTTTAATTTTTTAATAATAATATACTAAAATTTGTTATTTTCTTCTATAAGCTAAGATATATTTTCATAGATAAAATATATATTTGTATCTGTTTATTCTATTTTTATTTACACCACGTTTTTAACGAGATAAATTTATTATGAACACTTAATCCTATGTATTAAGTTTAAAGATTTAGTTAACAGAATATATTCAATAAGATAAGTCATGTTTTTATTTTAAGATATGTTGTTGAATTTTGTTCAATTTTTTTAATTGTAAAATTACATTTTTTATATATATTTATCTTTTCTTATAAGATAAAATAAGTACATTTATTTATTTTATTGTTTTTATCTTAGACCTGATGAGTGACTATTTAAATTGAATTAATTATATTGTTATCAATTTGAAAATATAGCCACAAAACATGTGTACTTTATTTACTAAGTATATACTATTTATTCTTTAGTACTTTATTTAGTTTTAGGTAAATGTTTTATCATATCTTTAATTTTTTTCTATATTTTAAGTATATCATTGTTGAATTGCTTCATGGTGGTTCTTCTCTAATTTATATACATATATACATACATATATATTGTGAAATTTAATTTAGTATTACTGAATTGAATTTTTCCCTGTAAGTTTGGAATCATATTCCCTAATATCATTATATATATATCATCATCATCATCATCATCATCATCATCATTGTTTAATGTCTGCTTTCCATGCTGGCAGGGGTTGGATGGTTTGACTGAGGACTGGCAAGCCAGGAGGCTGCACCAGGCTCCAATCTGATCTAGCAAGGTTTATACAGCTGGATGCCCTTCCTAATGCCAACCACTCCGAGATTGAAGTGGGTGCTTTTTACATACTACTGGAACAGGAGCCAGTGTGGCAGGCCTGGTATTGTCCACACTTGAACAGTGCTTTTTATGTACCACTGGCACGGGTGCCAGTCAGGCAGCATTGGCATCAGCCACAACACTGATTACAGCACATTGGCCAACGGTTGAAGGGAGCTCTTAAATGGGCTGGTTATGTGACACTGGCAGAGGCCATAGCTACAATCTCACTTAGCTTGTTGGGTCGTCTCAAGCACAGCATATCTCCAAAGGTCTCGGTTGCTTGTTATTCCCTCATTGAGGCCCAACATTCAACAGGCTTCTTTCAGTTTCCATTTTCCAAATCCACTCACAAGGCTTTGGTCAGCTTGAGGCTATAGCAGAAGACACTTGTCCAAGGTGCCATGCAGTGGGACTTAACCTGGAACCATGTGGTTTGGAAGCAAGCTTCTTACCACGCAGTCACTCCTGCACCTATATATATATATATATATATATATGTCTATATGTGTAAGCCATCTAAGGATCTGTAAATCAGGAGATGCATTCATATGTCTGTCAGCAGGGTAGGTATATTCAATTCAATTTTTATTGGCTCAAAAAGCAAAAGCAAGGCCATGTAGGGGGACAGAGAGTTATGTACAGGGAGGGTGGTCATACAAGGAGTTCAGGCCATTTCTGGTCGAGAGACTTTGAACCAAGCGGTCGTCGGCATCTTCACTATCTTGTCCGGCAGCTTATTCCACGGATCTGCAACCCGGACGGAGAAAGCCCCTCTCCTTCGATTGAGATGAAATCATCGTCGTAGATAGAGCTTTTCGGAGTGACCCCGCAGCCCACACTATAGAACAGGATTGAAGAACAGCTCTTTCGAGAGGTTACACTTTCCGCTTATGATGTTGTGAGCAAAAATGAGATCACCACGGCGTCGTCGTTTTTCTAGAGAATAAAGGTCGAGCGTCTTCAGCCTTTCTTCATAAGACAAATTCTTGAGACGAAGAACCGTGCAGGTAGCCAGCTTCTGGACTCTCTCGAGATGATGTATGTCTTTGAGGAGATAAGGAGAAGCGGCTTGAATCCCGTACTATTTATCTCGTACTATTAATCGAAGTGTACAGTATTATTTATCCATTATAACTGATCTTACCAATCAGTTTTGCACTAAGGGTTCAAAGGAGTGTTAGGCAACAAATTCCATAACAGCTACCTCTGATGAGTGCAGGGTTACATAATCGGACTGTTACCCAACACTCTGTTGAACCCCTAGTGCAAAATCAATTGATAAGATCGGCCATAATGGATATGTCTATAATACTGTACACTTTGATCTCTCTCTCTCTTTATATGTGTGTGTGTGTGTGTGTGTGTGTATAGGAAATATATTTGGGTGAGTAGTATTGAGTGAGGTGTGTCAGGTGATGAGAGGTTAATTTCTGATAGGACAGAAACAGGTGTCTTGCTGTGGAGGAGGAACATGGCTACCCTAGCAGTAAAAAGAGAGATGGTGGTGAAGATGTGTTGGAGGATTGGACAGGGTGAGAGGGTGGGTCAGTTTGTGAGAGTGTGAAAGAAGAATAGGGTATAGAGGGAAGGAAATGCTGTGAGTGGGTAACATGGGTGGAGGGAACATGGGTTGTTAGGAAGATGAGTTATTGGGGAGGGATTCATCAGAAACAGATTGTAAGGGCAAAGACGTAAACTTTAGAGGCCCTATTTTTGCTTAGAAGGACTGGATCTCTTAAGCACAGTAAATTGCTAATTATTGGTCCTTTGTCATCTCATCTCTGTTTATATGCAGGGCAGCCCCAAAATAGGTTTACGGTTATCATGGAGGCATTTAGAATTTCTTTTAAAACAGTTTATTGCATTTAAATTTCTATCTTACAAACTGAAAAGGGAGCTTGACAAAATTAGCTAAATTAGGAAAGAATAATGGTTTCATATTTTTTTGTAATTAAGATTTAAACTGTATATATATCAATGCGAAAGAGATAGTTGAATAACTCTAAACCTACTTTTGGGCCACTCTATGTATATATATAATCAGATAAAGATAGTTATGGCTGGGCTATGGGATTGGCCAGGGTTCCACTTCCATAAAGCACTAGCTTTGCAGCGTCACTTCAGACCCTATTGGCCAGTGGCCTACAACTTCTCTTCAAAGTGGAGAGAGAAAAGGACCTTGTGGTTAGTTGTTGAACACACAGACAAAGGGAAAAGGTTAAGTGCGAGGGATTACCTCCCTTAGACTGCTATCCATAATCGACCTGGTTGGCTTGGGGGTCCCAGGGCTTCAGTAGGAATCTGAAGTGTAAGTAGGGTCTGCAGACTTCCGCCCTGGAATTTGAGGTGTTCCCAAGGCCGACGGAGTTCTTTCATATTCTCGCCCATACAGCTATGCACAGCTTGCACTGTTTGCTCCCGTTGATGTAAGGGCCTGGTTTTTAAAGGATCTTCCATAAGATTGTGTGTAGGGTCCTTTCATCCTTCAGGATCTGTGGTTGAAGGTGTTTGTGGAACATCCGATGTATCTTCGAATACTGCTGCTACTTCTGCTGGTGGTGCCCAAGGTTCCATGCTGTGGGACAGAACTTGAAACCACGAAGATGAGAACTGAACCCCTTGTCTACACAACCATTACCTGCTTCAGCAACATTTCCCCTTCCTGCACGCATCATTAGAAGAGAAGGGTTCATTTTTAGTTCTGTGTTTTCAATGACGTTTTTATTGTTCAGCCCCAAGCAAATCCCTGATCTAGGACATTCCATCCATGACCAACATTCATAAGATTCAATTCTACTTAAACCTAAATTTCATGAAAGTTAATTGCACATCCATGTATTAATTTTCCCTTTAACTTTCTCTTGGCTGACTTGCTTCAATAAATCCCAGATAAATTCCTTTCTAGCTCTTTATTATGTTTTTTACATCAGAGATCCCTAATGTATTGAGATAGATGTTACTATAACCAAAGGACAATTTCAAACATTAGAATACTCTTGCAACCCTTTCTTTTATTACCATCTTCTCACTGAAATAAACTGCCTTTGTTTCAGCGAATTTTGAAAATAATGAAAATTTTATTGCATGGTTAAGAATTTGCTTCCCAACTTTGTGGTATCAGATTCTGTCCCTCTGTGTGGCACTTCGGGCAAGTGTCTTCTAGTATAACCCCAGGCCAACCAAAACCTTGTGAGTGGATTTCAAAACGGAAACAGAAAGAAGCCTGTCGTATGTGTGTGTGTGTGTTTGTGCTTCCTTGTATTGACGTTGTGTAATTGTTGTAAATGAGTGTCACTGTCGTACAAGCAGTGTTGTTAATGTCATTCATTTCCAACCTTCCATAAAAACATGTCCGGTCATGGGGAAATATTACCTTCCTTGGAAATCTGGTGCGGATTGGTGATAGTATGAAGGACATTCAGCTATAGAACAGCTGTCCCAACAAATTCCCTCTGATCCGTGGAAGCTTTAAAAAATGGAAATTAACCCTTTCCTATTCGATGTTTATTCTTCACATTGTTTGGAATTGATCCCACACCCTCTCTTTCCATAGCTTTGAGATTTTCAAGAAGTGATTCTTTCGTTCTTTCACTTGTTTCAGTCATTTGACTGCGACCATGCTGGAGCACTGCCTTTAGTTGAACTAATCAACCCCAGGACTTATTCTTTGTAAGCCTAGTGCTTATTCTATCCATCTCTTTTGCTGAATCACTAAGTCATGGGGCCGTAAACTCACCAGCATTGGTTGTCAAGCAATGGTGGGGTGTGTGTGAAAAACACACACACACAAATGCACACACACACGCACACACACACACACACACACACACACACACACACACACACACACACACACACACACACACACACACACACAATGTGCTTCTTTCAGTTTCCATCTACCAAATCCATTCACAAGGCTTTCATCGGCCCGAGGCTATAGAAGACACTTGCCCAAGGTGCCACACAGTGGGACTGAACCCAAGACCATGTGGCTGGTAAGCAAGCTACTTACCACACAGCCACACCTGTTATTTATCTTTAGAAATGACATTGTAGGATATGTGTGAAAGGTAGGATCTGGCCAGTCTACACATGAAACAGGTAGAATATTTGTGTTGCATATGGCTGGTTTAAATGCTAAAGGGTTAAAATAGTGATGATGATGATGATGACGACAGCTTCATTATAAAACTGGTGTTTGGAACATAAATTAATGAGAAATTTTGATGGAAGAAGGTTCTTAATTTCAATCACAAAAGGAAGTTTGTGCCATAAAAAGCCAATGAAGTTGTTGGGTGGGTTGGCATGAAAAGGGCCGATGCGCTACCAATGGTCACTACTCCCACCCACACTCCATTCCATATTTAATTAATTAAAAGTTTCACTTGACTTTATCTCTTTTATTGTTTATTTGTTTCAGTCGTTAGCCTGTGGCCATGCTGGAGCACTGCCTTGGAGAGATTCTTGTTGAATGAATTGACCTCAGTACTTTTATTTTTAATCTGTGTACCTATGCTGTTAGTCCTCTTTTGCCAAACTGCTAAGTTATGGGGATGTAAACACACCAACACCGGTTGTCAAGTGGTGGTGTGTGTATATGTCAAATGCACACACATGCATATCATCATCATCATCATCATCAATGTTTAACGTCTGCCTTCCATGCTGGCATGGGTTGGATAGTTTGAAAGAAGCTGGCCAGGCTGGAGCCTGCAGCAGACTTCTGTGTCTGTTTTGGCAGGTTTATTACAGCTGGATGCCCTTCCTAACATGAACCACTCCACAGAGTGGACTGAATGCTTTTTACATGGCACAAACACAGACTGGCAAGGTCGGTTTTGGCTTGGTTTTTACAGCTGGATGCCATTCCAAATGCCAACCACTTCACAGTGTGGGCTGGATGCTTTTTAAGTGGCACTGGCCTTGGCAGGGTCACCAAGGAACTTGCACACACACACACACACACACACACACATACGAGAGGCTTCTTTCAGTTTCCGTCATTGACCAAATCCACTCCCAAAGCTTTGGCCAGCCTGAGGCTATAGTAGAAGACACTTGCCCAAGGTGCCACACAATGGGACTGAACCTGGAACCATGTGGTTGGGAAGCAAATATCTCACTGGATGGCCATGGCTGTGACTTCCAATCTTTTCTTTTATTTCCTTTTTAAAACTGAAATTAATTATTTAGAAAATAACAGTCGTTTTGATTGGTTGGAATTTTCTGGTTGATTGGACCCAAATATGAGAGCATCGCATTCTCTTCAAACGTTAAGGCCCAGGGTGGCAGGGGTGGCGGGGTGGGAGGTGACTGGTTCTCTGTCACTTTGAAGACAAATGCATTTTTTTCTTTTTTCTTTTTGGGAAGCAGTTAATAGAAATGTTATATCTGTTACCCCCTCCCCCCTCCACCTATACTACCACCACCACTACTACTACTACTGCCACCACCACCACTTCCACTACTACTACTACTGCCACCACCACCACTTCCACTACTACTACTACTACCACCACCACCACTTCCACTACTACTACTACTACCACCACCACCACTTCCACTACTACTACTACTACTACCACCACCACCACCACAACAACAACAACAACAATTTCTGCTGCTGCTGCTGCTACTACTGCTACTAGCAAGGAAAAAAAATTTTCTAATTCCGAGAGTGATTTCATATTTATGCACTCATTCCAGTATCTGTGTGTGTGTGTGTGTGTTGAGGTAGTAGTAGTAGTAGTAGTAGTTAGTGGTGGTTGTGGTGGGGGAAGGAAGAGGAGACAGCTTAGCACTTTCTGTTTTTACTTCAATGAGTTATTCCCATGACAAAATATGTCATTGACTATCAAAAGTCATTTCCTCCACTCTCCACGCCACCACCTTCGCCGCCACCACCACCACCACCACCACCACCACCACCACCACCACACCACCACCACCACCTCTTAAGTTGACAGTTTCTTCTGGTTTTTTTTCTTTCTTCTCTTTTTACTTGGGGATAAATATCTCTGATGGCAGTCTTTTGGTGTATTATTAATATTGGGGCAGTGAGCTGGCAGAATCGTTAGCATGCCGGACAAAGTGTTTGGCAGCATTTCATCTGTCTTTATGTCCATCTTAATGTTCTGAGTTCAAATTCCACCGATGTCAACTTTGCCTTTCATCCTTTAAAAGTTGATAAAATAAGTACCAGCTGCGTACTGGGGTCAGTGTAATGAACTTGCCCTTTCACTTAAATTTCAGGCCTTGTGTCTGTAAGTAGAAAAGATTATTGTTATTATTATTATGAGTGAAGGTGGGTGAACTGGCAGAATTATTAGCACGAGTGGAAAGCGTGGCAGTGTTTCGTCTGCTGCTACATTCTGAGTTCTAATTCCGGCAGGGGTGACTTTGCCTTTCATCCTTTCAGGGTTGATAAACGAAGTACCAGTGAAATACTGGGGTTGGTGTAATCGACTAATCCCCTCCCCACAAATTTCAGGCCTTGTGCCTTTAGTAGGAATGATGATGATGATGATGATGATGATGATCATTATTATTATGAAGGTACCACTGAGGTTCATTTTACCTTTCATCTTTTCGGAGTTGATAAATTAAGTACCAGTGAATGGGGTCAGTGTAATTGACTAGCCCCCTCTCCTCCTCCTCCTCCTTCGAGCATTCGCTATTGTTTGTTCTGGTAGATTCTGTGAGAGCAGATTGCAGCCTGCTACCAGGGGTCTCACGGAGTCTCTTTCCACACATTATAAGCTTTGATATTTGGTCGTTAACTCATTAACTGCCAAATTTTTTAATTCATATTTTTGGGCTTTGCCAGGTGTCTTAGTGGTTAAAATAATATATAGTATTTAAATTTTCTTCATATGTGAATTATTTTGGAAATTTTGATAAATTTCTCAAAAAGTCCCAAATGGGGATTGCTGAAAAAAGCATATTTATCCGTTTCTATTCAATTGCAATAATAAAAATTTTAGTTTTTTGAAGTTATAGTATCAAATGTGAATGTGTAGGAAATGTGAATGAATGATATAAATGGGAAATGCACAAAAAAAAAAGTTTTCAAAACAGTCAGTATTTTTGTAGTTCAAAAATCGTGATTTATGGCATAAAATGGCAGAAGGTTGCATCCCAACCACATGGTTCCAGGTTCAGTCCCGCCTTGGGCAAGCGTCTTCTACTATAGCTCAAGGCTGATCAAAGCTTTGTGAGTGGATTTGGTAGATGGAAACTGAAAGAAGCCCATCGTGTGTGTGTGTGTGTGTGTATGCATAACTGTTTCTTGGCCTTAACATCACACAACAGCTGTAAACGAGTGTCACCATCATACAAGCAGTGTCATTTACTTTCAATATTCTGCCATAAACATGTCTGGCCATGGAGAACTAATAACGACAATCTTTAATTACTAAATATTGTTAAACACACCTCAGCAAATGCAATGTATATAAACAATTCACTTTAAATACAACGAACAACCGGCAGAATTATTATTATTATTGTTATTATTATTATTATTCCTCTCCCTCTCTTTTTCTTCTCTCTTCTCTCTCTCTTGCTGGGTAACCATGTACCGCCTCTATAGCAAGACACCTGTTTCTGCCTCTCTATCACACTCTAGCCTTTCATCCTCTGACAAGTTCCCTTCCTCAAATGTCCCTACCCGTCTCAAAATTCCTTGTCTTGTGAGTTACTTGGTGATCCTGCCAGTGCTTCTGCCACATAAAGAGCATCCAGTCCACACTGTAAAGTGGTTGGCATTTGGAAGGGCATCCAGCAGTAAAAAATCATGCCAAGAATTGAGTCCTCTCTAGTGAGTGGTTGATGTTAGGAAGGGCATCCAGCCATTAAAGACTCTGCCAAAATAGACACAGTAGCCTGGGGTAGTTTTCTACCTGGCCAGCTTCTCTCAACCGTCCTACCTATGCATGCATGGAAGGTGGACCTTAAACTATGATGGTGATGATGATGGTGGTAGTGGTGGTGGTGGTGGTGGTGGTGGTGGTGATGATGATGATGATGATGATGACTGTTATAATGCTTTTCCCTAATATATGGGTTTTTTTCTTTTTCTGTCTATAAGTATTGCTTTGATTGTTGAAATTTTCCCCTTTTACCAACCAGCTATTGTTGCCTCTCTTCTTCCTCCTTTGTGTTACAGAACCAGCCACAACTGGCTGCTTATTTATATTTTTACTTTCCTCTTTTTGAAACTGGGACTTGATAAATAAATAAATAAACCAGTTAAAAGATTGTATCGTCATTGTGAGTCAGAAAGCAAAAGGGTGGAAGTAGGAGGTGGTTTAAAGAGCTGAACTGCTTCTACAAGTCCAACCCTTCACTTCACCAGCACTGAGTACCCCCAGTACCCTTCTGTATGTCAAAAATGCATCGGTCCTTGCCATCACTGCATTGGATAGTACCACCACCACCACCATCATCATTATATCCATTTTTCTGTGCTTGCATGGATTAGACAGAATTTGTTGAGGCAGATTTTGCTATGGTTGGGCGCCCTTCCTGTCACCAACCCTTACGTTGTTTCCAAGCAAGGTAATATTTCTCCATGGCCAGACATGCTTATGGCAGAATATTGAAAATAAATGACATACTCGTTTACAGCTGTTGTGTGATGTTAAGTTCAAGAAACAGTTATGCATACACACACACACACGATGGGCTTCTTTCAGTTTCCATCTACCAAATCCACTCACAAAGCTTTGATCAGCCTTGAGCTATAGTAGAAGACTCTTGCCCAAGGCGGGACTGAACCTGGAACCATGTGGTTGGGATGCAACCTTCTGTTTTTTTCTTACCCCAGTTTACAGATTCTAACTAATTCAAAGAAGCGGTAGATCATTGAAGTAAATTACTTGTGATATTCACTTTTGTTACTCTTCCGCTTTACCTCTTTATTTCTCAGCAATTATATTGAATACCTGTAATACACGGAAGGATGATCCAGTTAACTATAATATTTCTTATAAACCAAAATTGGTCACATAGTTTAGTCAAATGGGATCAATAATATTATTGCTGTTTATGGTCCCATTTTCTTGAGGATTATATGTACATACACACATGTTTAGTATATATATATATATGTCAGGTCACTTTCGAGTGCTACTGGTAACATGTAACCCAGTACAACCTGTTGCATGGTCGGGTCGTCGGCGACTAAACTGGCAACCCCACCAAGCTTGCTTGGTGAGGAGGCTGTTTATTGGACACCCTGTGGGATGAAAAACAAAACCCATCAAAGGGCGGAGGAACTCTTGAGAGTCAATGGCCATCCAATAAATGTCTTAAGGCTGTATCATGCGCGGGGACATAGAAATAATCGGACTGAATATACTCGATCGCGCGGTTAAACCATTGGGAGTGAAGGACTCCTAGCCTTTGTTAGGGCATCCTTCTAGGAGAAGGTAACTCAGGTAACTGGGATAACTCCGACATAAAACCTGCGGCTCAGTGGTTGCCGATGATGTTGACCTGTTCTTCTTTTCGGATTATGGCTGCTGTTGCTTAGTGAGTGGGATTGACTCAGTGCACAGCCTTTCCTCACTTTAAAAAAATCTTCTTGCACAGGCATTGCACGATAACAACATTGATTAAGCTTCACGCAATGGCCATACTCGATAACGAGGGGGCAGCCACCATATATATATATATATATATATATATATGTCTGTATATATATGTCTGTATATATATGTCTGTATATATATATGCTCTACACCTCATTGGTTTGTCAGCAAGCAACTCTGCTGCTTCCCACGTTGGTGTTCTCTTCTGATATCTAAGCAGGAGTCGTCTTGTTATTCTAACGGTATTTTTGTTTGTAGCTTACTCTCCTTCCTCTTGTGATTAATTATCAATAACCTTTGGATATCCTATTTAATGCTATGCTTTTAAAAAAATGTGTTTTTTTTACATTTCTTAAGAAAATAATAGACTTAGAAGGAAGGGGATTCTATTACAACGATGTATAAGAAATCCGACTTGTGAGAGGGGTGGTGTGACGGGCCAGGAGGGGAGGTGGGCGTTATATTTTGTAGAACAGAATTTGAGCCACTCTATGTGATCAGGATTGTAGCCTAAATTTCTTGTGTCGTATGTTTTAAGAATTTTCCCACAAGTTTGTTTCTTATTTTTCAACGATAGATAGATTAGTGTTCAAACAGTCACAATCTTATTTTAACATCTTTTCATTACATTTCTCTGAAATGACATTATTGCCTTCTTGTATGATTTTTATGGGAACTCTTTCAAAATACTACAACACAACAACAACAAGAAAAATTCTAATAAAATTCTAGTATTTTTGGAAGTTTTGGGGTAGCAACATTTAAGATAGACTCTCTGGGGGTGCAGTTTTTGTTATTTGTTTTTTTTATTATATTTGTTATTTTTTCCCTTTTATTTATTTGAAAATCATTTTTTGTTGTTGTTTTCCTCTTTTCATTCCTCTTACAGAATTCAGTTCTACCATTTGTTGTGCTGATGGCAGTTAACATCTTTCCACAAAGCTTCGCTGCCATCATTTCATGTTTCTTCACATTGTTTCTGTAAATTGAAATCTCTTAGAA
>NC_043021.1:26501776-26541776 GCF_006345805.1 Octopus sinensis
ACAGGCTTCTTTCAGTTTCCATCCCTCAAATTCGCTCACAAGACTTTGGTTGAGCCAAGGCTAGAGTTGAAGAAACTTTCCCAAGGTGCCATGTAAAACTAATTGGTTGGGAAGCTATGCCTATTTCTGTAATGTAAATTTTGTCTATAAATCTATATGGAACCATGAGGCTATGATTTAAAATAAATTGTTACTATCCACTTGGATGAATATATTGTTGCACTTTTGTTGTTAACTTTCTATGAAAAGCCTCTTGTATATTCCTGATTAGTTAAAAATGAGGCTTTAAGTAGGATCTGCTCAAGGGGTATACTGGAACAAGCATATGCATGGCTGTGTGGTAAAAAGCTTACTTACAACCATGTGGTTACATGTTCAAAGCCACTGCATGGCACTTTGGGATGTGTCTTCTACTAAAATTCAGGGCTGATATACATATATATCATCATCATTATCATTTAACGTCCAGTTTTCCATGCTGGCATGAGTTGGAGCAGTTTGACAGAAGCCGACCTGTTGAAGGGCTGTTCAGGCTCCCTGTCTGTTTTGCCATGGTTTCTATGGCTGGATGCTCTCTCTGACGCCAACCACTTTACAGAGTGTGCTGGGTGCTTTGATGCAGCACTGGTATGGGTGTTTTATATGTGTGTATGTGTGTGTATGTGCATGCATGTATGTGCATGTGTATATGCATTGTGTGTGTGTATATGTATATGCATGCATGTGTGTGTATATGTATGTGTAAAAGGTGGCGAGCTGGCAGAAACGTTAGCACGCCGGGCGAAATGCGTAGCCGTATTTCGTCTGCCGTTACATTCTGAGTTCAAATTCCGCCGAGGTCGACTTTGCCTTTCATCCTTTCGGGGTCGATAAATTAAGTACCAGTTACGCACTGGGGTCGATGTAATCGACTTACTCCGTTTGTCTGTCCTTGTTTGTCCCCTCTGTGTGTAGCCCCTTGTGGGTAGTAAAGAAATATATATATATATGTATGTATACATACATACACATGTCTGTATGTATATATATTTCTTTGTGCTTGTCCTCATCACCACCTCACAATTGGTGTTAGTTTGTTTACGTTTCCATACCTTAGCAGTTTGGCAAAAGAGACTGATAGAACCAACACCAGACTTCAAAAAAGAGAAAAGTACTGAGGTTAATTTGTTTGACTAAAAGCCTTCATTGTAGTGCCCCAGCATGGTCCCAGTCCAATGACTGAAAGAAGCAACACCTCTAGTGATACGAACTCTAGTATCACCAGACAGTAATTTTAAAAAATGTGGTTATTTTTTTATTTCTTATTGTTCTAGCGATTAATTTAATGGACATTTTTTTCCTCAAAAGAGTAGAAAGATTTTGGTGATATCTTTGAAATCTATTATTGGCAAAATTCCTTATAAATCATATTTTTCTGACTTAAATTCTGTAAATTCTTTAAACATTTTTGTCATTTTTCAAAGCAGAAGTATGCAAAAATGTTATTTATTTTTCTTACAAATGTTAAAAAAAAAAATTTGAAAACTAAAAATGTTAATGTAAAGTTAATCGTTAGTGCAGTTAATTTCTTTTTTTTTATATTCTTTTACTTGTTTCAGTCATTGGATGGCAGCCATGCTGGAGGCATCACTTTTAAGGGTTTCACTGAACAAATCTACCCCAATGCTTATTGTTTTATTGTATAGTACTTACTCTATTAATCTGTTTTACTGAATTGCTAAGTTAGACGAACATAAGCAATCCAATACTGGTTGTCTAGCAGTGAAGAGACAAACACATACATACATGCATACACACACAATCATACATGCATACGTGTGTGTGTGTGTATGTATATATATATGTGTGTGTGTGTGTATATATATGTATATGTGTGATATATATATATATACATGTATATACATATATATATATATATATATAGTGTGTGTGTACATATATATATATATATACATACTAGCTGATGTACTTGGTAATTTCTGAGAAAGCAGGGCTTATCCCTTGGTTCCATTCTCATAATTGTTTCACTAATCCAATAACAACAATACAAAGTATGTAGCCCTTAAAACGGTTTTTGTGTGTTTACAGAGAATATCGAGGTATTTTACACAGGATCTCGTTTTTAGGAATTCCCAATAAGTTATGAATACCCAAATTGTGATGTCAGTAATAACGTGAAATTAGTTACCCGATAGTAAGAATTCATATAAAGTAACCCCAAAAAGGGCTTTAATGCATTCCCAGAGTATATAGAACCTAAGATGAAATACTAATAATATTTGTAAATTTTGGGTAATTTTAGCCAACCGAAAGCCACCATTCTACACATGACCGTAAATCTCTCATTGGTGTCTGTTTCTGTAGTAACAAACAAAGCTGTATTTTGCTCTGTTACCTTAGTTACTAGGATACTATATTTAGCATAAGTGTGGCTCTTTCCCCAGCATCACCACCACCACAAGTATCACTTTGTGCCTGTTGTTTTTTTTTTGTTTGTCAGTTTGTGACGGGTAGCTATCTTGCAGAAAATGCATGGTTCTGATTCCTGTTTCCTGATTGGACTAAAAATGATCAAGCTTTGAACCTCTGTAACATTCTTCTAAATTTTTCTAGGAATAAACAAATCCCAAATTTGGATTCAGCATGAAAATTTACATCAATTTACCAAATTTTAAAATTTTCACATAATTTTCAAATTTTCAAATCTGTGACAGCAACCAAAAGGATACCATTTTACCAGCATATCTATATAAAATTAACCTGTTAATTGCATCTATATATATAAAACTCAACTTGTGTGTCTGTGTTTAACTTCCCGGTACATCGTAGAACCACCAAAAAAAGTTTAGGCGAATGAAAATTGAACTGCGCTATTTCTGTTCCGAAATTCATCTCGCAAGTGCAAAAATCGACAATGTGCTTGTTTAGGCCTTATCCCATGCATTGAATAGTGAACTTTACTCAGTCAGCTGTTTGACGTGAACTGTATTCACCACGCGTGCAAGCATGTGTACATTGCATGAAAATTTTAAAAATCAAGATATATAAACGAATCGCCATAAACATTGTAGAAATTTGGCAAAGAAATGAATTTTTGGGATGTAGCCTGGAGGGTTTTTTTGTATTAATCGTTTGGACTTTGTGAACACATACCAATTGTTTTCATAACGTTTTTAATGCTTTGAATTAAATGTGACCATTTTGCAAAGCTGGGCAATACTGCTAGTATGCAAATAAAGCAAATGAATAAACTTAGATGTGTTTCAGCCCCAAATTCGAATCTGTCAAGTCATATTTAAGACTAGATTTGTGGTGTCACGGTCCATTTCAAATAGGAAGCTGTTGTTTACTGAGAGCTCTCCAAGTATAGGAGGCTTGTCTGAGATATTGTGAAGAAATTTGTCTAGATTATCATCATCATCATCATCGTTTAACATCTGCCTTCCATGCTGGCATGGCTATCTGTAATAATTCCTTTCACGTCTTGGGTGGACTACAGGAATATGAATTGACTCCAATACATTAATGGACTTTAATGGTACATTAAGTTGTGATTTGGTCATTATGTTGTAGTTGAGAATCTGGTGAGAGGCCACAATCTGGTGAGAGACCATAATCAGAGGAGAGGCCATATCTGTAGACAGGAATGACCACAAAACAATCTTTGTCTTTCTATTTTCATTTTTTTTTTTCATTTTATCTAGTTTCACCTCACGAGCTGTGGCCATGCTGGGGCACCGCCATTATATATATTTATTACATTAAACAGTTGGAGACAGTGAGAGGATTTTGTTATTTGGGGAATGGTGTGGATGTAAGTGGTGGATGTGAAGCAGCTGTGACAGCAAGAGCGAGACTTGGCTGGGTGAAGTTCAGGGAATGTGGAGCATTGTTATATGGGGAAAGGTTTTCATTGAAGATGAAAGGAAGGGTCTATAGGAGTTGTGTGAGAACTGCAATGCTGTATGGGAGTGAGACATAATCTGAGTTGGTTCTGGTGTGGGGTTCAAACAGCCAGTTTTTTTATAACCCTGGGCAAGTCTTTCTAGAACCTTCAAAGTATAATTTAGTGGGAAGCTTACTTAACTTTTCTTTAATATTTGCCTCTGTTTGTTAATACATGTCGTCAGCCAGTACGGATTGGTTGGTGAATCTTTGCATGGCTGTTCTGTTGTCTGAAAGAACCAGTCCTGTCTTTTAAGGTGATAAAACTAGGCTATTGTTTTTAAACTAGAAACCCAAGTAAGGCAGTTCTAATCTAGCCAAAGCTTTGCTCCAATGTCTTTGACTCGAGAGGATGAAAGACAAAGTTGACTACTGCAAAATTTGAATTCAAAAGAGTTTTGGTTAATAGCATTAAATAGCATATTTTATTGACTGTGATTTTAAAAAATTGGTAAAATGTAGCAAAATTCAAACCTCTAGATTTTTTTTTATATAAAAATATATTTCTGGCATTTTGTATTTGCATGATGAGTTGACAGTAGCCAGTACTTCGGGTCCTTGTAGAGTCAGTACACGACATTTTGACAACCAATGTCAAAATGTGTTCAAGTTATTCTTTGCATTTTAATGAATTAACGATTATTTGGAATATTTTTCTTAATCGTAATTTAAGTTATGTCAAAAAAAATTTGTCAGTAAATGAAACCCCATCGATCATATGGCTTTTGTTGAGGCAGATTTTCTTATTTCTTTATTGCCCACAAGGGACTAAACATATAGGGGACAAACAAGGACAAACAAAGGGATTAAGTCGATAACATCGACCCCAGTGCGTAACTGGCACTTAATTTATCGACCCTGAAAGGATGAAAGGCAAAGTCGACCTTGCGGAATTTGAACTCAGAACGCAGCGGCGGATGAAATACCACAAAGCATTTCGCCCGGCGTGCTAACGTTTCTGCCAGCTCGCCGCCTTTTTCTACAGATGGGATGCCCTTCCTGTTGCCAATCCTCACCTGTTTCCAAGCAAGCCGTTATTTCTCTATGTTTTCACAGAGGATTCAAAACAAATGACACCATTTGTAAGATGTATTTACAGCTGTCATACAATGTCAAGACATTTCTAGTAACACACAATCCGCATCACCAAAACATTTCTAACAGCATCAAAGCAAATTTGCCAATCATAAAGCAAAGTGAAAAATAAAAAAAAACACTTATCTTAAGCAAAAAGCAAGACTAGGGCGACATGAAACAAAGTATTATATATCCTTTTCCTTTTCCCATGTGTTCTTTCTTTGTTTTGTAAGTTACTTAGCAACCTCTCTGGTGTTGGTGGCACAAAAAAAAAGAAAAAAAAACAGGAAACAAAAAAACAGCCAGTAAATTCTGAAAAGTGGCGTTAGGAAAGGCATTGAGCCATAGAAACTATGCCAAAGCTGACACGGATGCAGCCTTGCATTCCATTGAATTTTGTTGTAGCATTCAACCCATGCCACCATTGAAGACAAATATCATATGATGATGATGATGATGATATATATTGAGTCTGTATGTGTGTGATTCCTTGATACACACACACACACATAAATATAGGAATGGGAGACAATGTATGTGTATGATTTTTCACAGCATATATACAAAGTTAGATCAAAGTTGGTGGAAGATGTGCTCTATTAAATTGTAGATTTAGTGTTTGGTGAGATATTTAAAAATATATTCATTAAAAATGGTGGAGAATTTCTGTTTAAGTCTCAGATGAGGTGTATGAATTGGAGAAAAGATAGCCTGAAGGTGGTAATTTAGTTTGTGATTTCTTATTCATATGCTTCCTATGCTGATGAAATATATAAACAGTTAAGGCATCCCCATGGGTGGTAATTGCAGCCTCTTATTTGCTGACTTATATTTATCATCATAACAGTTTAGTCTCTTAACTAGTATAACAAAAAAGGTAGACCTATTTAAGCCACTGTGTGTATGTTATAGATATATAGATGATATCATCATCATCATCGTTTAATGTCCATTTTCTGTGCTAGCATGGGTTGGACAGTTCGACCGGGGTCTGGGAAGTCAGGAGGCTGCACCAGGCTCCAGTCTGATCTGGCAGTGTTTCTATAGCTGGATGCCCTTCCTAACGCCAACCACTCCGTGAGTGTAGTGGGTGCTTTTTACGTGCCAGGGGAGGCTGGCAGCGGCCACGATGGTTTGTATTTGGTGCTAATTATGATTGTCTTGAATATTTACTTTGTGAAATTTTTCATTGTGTTTTGGAAGTAACCAGAAATGGCTCTGACATTTAAAATGTGAAGTATTTCAGTGTTAGGTTTGAGTTATTTTCTTGTCCCAGTCATTAGACTGTGGCCGTGCTGGGGCATTGCTTTGAAGAATTTTTAGTCAAATTAATTTATCCCAGTACCATTTTTTTAAAACCAGGTACTTAATGTATCAGTCTCTTTTGCCAAACTGTTAAGTTATAGGGACATAAACACACCAACGCCAGTTGCCAAGCAGTGGTGGGGGACACACATACACACATATGCATTGGGCTTCTTTCAGTTTCTGTCTACCAAATCCACTTGCAAGTCTTGGTCTGAGACTACAAGTAGAAGACACTTGCCCAAAGCGCCACACGGAGGATGGAACCCAGAACCATGTTGGGCAGCAAACTTCTTACCAAACAGCCACGCCTGCACCTATATCAACAAGTTAATAATAATTAAGGCTTATAATAAAACTTAATGATTTTAATTTGCCAGTGGCAACGGTGCCTTAGGCATACAATTGCATTCCAGATAATTTGGGTTACTGCATTTTTCTGTCAGTCAGTTAATAAGGTATGATAGGGTGGTTAATCATTTCCATTTGTTTAGAGATGAAATAAATCATTTGGCAGAGTGAATGATTAAGCAAGGATACCAAAGTAAATTGTTAATTAAACATTTTAATTGTAGACTAGTTACACATTGGGATAATTTGAAGAAATTTTATGTTATTTTAAGCTTGCAGTCGAGTTGTGAGTTGAAAGTTTGCAAATAATCTTTTGCTTGTTTCAGTCATTAGACTGTGGCCATGCTGGGGCATCATCTTGAAGAATTTTTAGTTGAATGAATTGACTCCAGTACTTTTTTTTTAAAGTTTGATCCTTATTCTATTGATCTCTGTTGCTGAACTGCTAGATTATTAACACATCAGCAGTGATTGCCAAGTAGTGGGGGTGGGTGGAGGACAGAGACAAACACACACACACACACACACACACATATACAATGCGCTTCTTTCAGTTTCCGTTTACCAAATCCACTCACAAAGCTTTGGTCAGCCCAAGACTATAGTAGGAAACACTTGGACAAAGTGCCATGCAGTGGGACTGAACCTGGAACGATGTGGTTGGGAGGCAAGCTTCTTTCCACACAGCCACATCTGTGCCTATTAAACAAATAAACCTGGGACTATATTAGAAAATATAGAGACGTTACAGATTTATTTGAATTTTTAACTGTATTTTTTAGCATATCCAAGTCTAGATTCCCCCTTTAGCATTCGGTTTAATCAGTGGAATGTTAAGCTTAATCATTCACTTTGTTTTTAATTAATCATGCATTATCTTGTAGCTTTAAGATTTCAATAATGTGATTGTTTATTTTTAGAATGGCATTGTAGGGTAGGTGTGACAGGCTGGATCTGAACATAAAACTGGTAAAATATTTGGGTCAGATATGGCCAGATTAAACGCCAAAGGTTTAAAGTAAATTGTGAAGATCTTGGGGTAAATTGCCTGAGTTAGGTTTACCTTAGCATTTATAAGGCTTGAGGTGGCAGAACTGTTAGCACTCCGGGCAAAATGCTTAGCAGTATTTCGTCTGTCTTTACGTTCTGAGTTCAAATTCCGCTGAGGTCGACTTTGCCTTTCATCCTTTCAGGGTCAATAAATTAAGTACCAGTTGCATACTGGGGTCGATCTGATCGACTGGCCCCCTCCCCACAAATTTTGGGTCTTGTGCCTCGAGTAGAAAAGAATATTATGAAGGCTCTGTGCACACAATTTGATGGTTTAATGTTATCATTGTAGATGTGTTTCTTTCCTTCTTCCTCTAGTCAATAGACTGTATACTATTCATATAAAACACACTGTATTTTATATATACACACATACATACACATCTGTCTGTTTGTCTCTAGTTATCTGTCTATCTGACCTTTTATCTATCAATGTATATACATATGTGTATAGATATATATATACTTATATATAGAGAAGAACAGGTTGGGCAAAGTTCAGAGAGCGACTGCTCCTGTTTTACTCTCTAAGAGTGAAAGGCAGATTGTATGATGCCTGTGTATGTACAGCTATGCTACATGGCAGTCATAATGTTCGCATTTTGATACTTGGCGCGAGTCATCAAGATACAAGCAACTCTTTCCCACTATTCTGATGGTTTCCTTTTTTCCATTGGTCAAGCTTCAATCTTTTTGCTCTCTAAGGCCATTGGCTATTCACCTATACATCTAGCTGCTCTTGAAAAAATGAGACAAAAATTGTCAGATTTAGCCCAAACACCATGTGTGTGTGTGTAGCTAATAAAAAAACTATACATCAGAAAGAAGCACACTAACGGATATAGTAGTAATTGTTAATATGTGAAGGCGCGTGGCTCAGTGGTTAGAGCATCGAGCTTACGATCGTGAGGTTGTGAGCTCGAATCCCGGACCAGGCTGCGTGTTGTGTTCTCGAGCAAGACACTTTATTTCCTGGTGCTCCAGTTCACTCAGCTGTAGAAATGAGTTGCGACGTCACAATTTACTTTAACCCTTTGGCGTTTAATCTGGTCATATCTGACCCAAATATTTTACCAGGTTTATGTTCAGATCCAGCCTGTCACACCTACCCTACAATGCCATTCTAAAAATAAACAATCACATTATTGAAATCTTAAAGCTACAAGATAATGCATGATTAATTAAAAACAAAGTGAATGATTAAGCTTAACATTCCACTGATTAAACCGAATGCTAAAGGGGGAATCTAGACTTGGATATGCTAAAAAATACAGTTAAAAATTGTCAAACAAATCAACCCCAGGATTTATTCTTTGTAAGCCTAGTACTTATTTTATCACCCTCTTTTGCCAAACTGGTAAGTTACAGGGACGTAAACACACCAACATCAGTTGTTTCCATTCAGTTTCCCTGTATGTCTCCACCATCATGTTTTTATTCCCAGCTTTGAACTTCCATAAATCCTAAATTTTATTTTAGAATTTATAGGAGCAACTGTTTTTCAAGACTCATATTGTTATTGAATGCTGGAAATGAGGAGTAGGTAGACAGCCGACAACTGATGAAGGGTCCTCTCTCTGTCTTTACTGGTCCTGTTTTCCATTTTTTCTCTCTTTGTTTATGTATTTAACTCATTTGTTTACATATTTCATGTTATTTGCACCATTGGTGACATCCTGTACCCAAATATGCATGTGTGTGTGTATATATATATATATATATTATTTATTTATCATCATCATCATCGCCATCGTTTAACGTCCGTTTTCCATGCTAGCTGCATCAGGCTCCAGTCTGATCTGGCAGTGTTTCTACAGCTGGATGCCCTTCCTAACACCAACCACTCCCTGAGTGTAGTGGGTGCTTTTTATGTGCTAGGGGAGGCTGGCAACGGCTACGATTGGATTGGTGCTTTTTACATGCCACCAACATGGCTATCACAACTACAATTTCCATTTGATTTTTATTTTGATGTTGGAGTCCTTGACTCATTAAGTCTCCTCAAGCACAGCAGGTCACTCTATGATCCAAGGTTAGCACAGCAGGCTGCCCAGTGAGCCATGAACTCACTTCATTTGTCGGGTCTTCAAAGTCACAGCATATCTCAGATATATATATGTATGTATGTATATATATGTGTGTGTGTGTGTGTGTGTATACATATATATATATATCTATATATATACATACATATATATACGTATATATATATATATATATATATATTATATATATATATATATACACACGAAGGAGTTATACCCAATGACTGGTGTAGTAGCATAATAGTCAACACTGCTACAAAGGTAAAGGTGACGCCCTAGATACAAGTAATTACAGAGGTATAAAGCTGTTGGACCAGGTAATGAAGGTTATGGAAAGGATCATGGCCCAACTGATTAGAGAGAGAGTCAACCTAGACGAGATGCAGTTTGGTTTCGTGCCAGGGAAAATACACCACTGATGCCATATTTCTGGTGAGACAGCTGAAGGAGAAATACCTAGCCAAAGATAAAACTCTGTACCTGGCTTTCGTTGACCTGGAGAAGGCCTTTGACAGGGTCCCTCGTTCCCTTATCTGGTGGTCAATGAGGAAACTAGGGATAGATGAATGGTAAGTGAGAGCTGTGCGTGCCATGTACAGGGACGCTGTTAGTAAGGTGAGGGTTGGCAACGAGTACAGTGAAGAATTCCGGGTAGAGGTTGGGGTCCACCAAGGCTCAGTCCTCAGCCCCCTCCTATTTATCATAGTCCTCCAGGCAATAACGGAGGAATTCAAGACAGAATGCCCCTGGGAGCTCCTCTATGCTGATGACCTTGCTCTAATTGCTAAATCACTATCAGAACACGAGGAGAAGTTTCAGGCGTGGAAGCAAGGATTAGAATCGAAGGGCCTTAGAGTCAATCTAGCTAAAACCAAAGTCCTAATAAGTAGGAAGGTAGACAAATCTCAAACGCCTTCAGGTAGATGGCCCTGCTCGATCTGTAGAAAAGGCGTAGGTAGGAACTCTATAAGATGCACCAAGTGTAAGCTATGGACACATAGGAGGTGCAGCAATGTCAAAGGAAGGCTAACTGGGAAGATAGTTTTTGTATGTGGCAGATGCTCTGGTGCAAAAAACACTGAAAATGCGCAGAGACCATCTTCCGCCACATTCCAGGGAGAAAAACTAGAAGTAGTTGATAGCTTCCGTTATCTAGGTGACCAAGTCAGTAGCGGGGGTGGGTGTGCTGAAAGTGTAACTGCTAGAGTAAGAATAGCCTGGGCAAAGTTCAGAGAGCTCTTACCTCTGCTGGTGACGAAAGGCCTCTCGCTCAGAGTAAAAGGCAGACTGTATAACGCATGTGTGTGAACAGCCATGCTACATGGCAGTGAAACATGGGCCGTGACTGCTGAGGATATGCGTAAGCTCGCAAGAAATGAAGCCAGTATGCTCCGATGGATGTGTAATGTCAGTGTTCATACCCGACAGTGTAAGTGCCTTGAGAGAAAAGTTGGACCTAAGAAGCTTCAGATGTGGTGTGCAAGAGAGGCATCTATGCTGGTATGGACACGTAGTAAGAATGGATGAAGATAGTTGTGTGAAAAAGTGCCACACCCTAGCGGTTGAGGGAACCTGTGGAAGAGGTAGACCCAGGAAAACCTGGGACGAGGTGGTGAAGAACGACCTTCGCTCTTTAGGTCTCACCGAGGAAATGACCAGAGACCGAGACCTTTGGAAGTATGCTGTGTGCGAGAAGACCCAGCAGGTCAAGTGAGGCCATAACCCATGGCCCCTACCTGGGACGTAGTCAGTCCACCTGTGCATACCTTCCTTCTTGGGACACATAACTCTACTTGTGAAGACCTGTTGAGGCAAGTGAAAATCAAAAAATCAAAAATCAAAGAATCAAATCAAAATCGATGAACATCAATGGAATTTGTAGTTTTGTGATACCAGTGCCGGTGGCACATCAGAAAACCATCCGAACGTGGCCGTAGCCAGTACCGCATTGACTGGCCTCCGTGCTGGTGGCACGTAACAAACACCATCCGATCGTGGCACGTTAAAAACACCATCCGAGTGTGGCCGTTCGACAGTCTCGTCTGGCACCTGTGTCGGTGGCACATAAAAAGCACCCACTACACTCACGGAGTGGTTGGCGTTAGGAAGGGCATCCAGCTGTAGAAACACTGCTAGATCTGACTGGCCTGGTGCAGCCTTCGGGCTTCCCAGACCCCAGTTGAACCGTCCAACCCATTCTAGCACGGAAAACGGACGTTAAACGATGATGAGGATATATATATATATATATATATATATATATATATATATATATACTCGCCTGGCCCTCGTGCCGGTGGCACATAAAAAGCACCATCCGTTCGTGGCCGTTTGCCAGCTCTGTCTGGCACCTGTGTGGGTGGCACGTAAAAAGCACCCACTACACTCACGGAGTGGTTGGCGTTAGGAAGGGCATCCAGCCATAGAAACACTGCCAGATTTGACTGGGCCTGATGAAGCCTTATGGCTTCACAGACCCCAGTAGAACTGTCCAACCCATGCTAGCATGGAAAACGGACGCTAAACGATGATGATGATGATGATATATATACATATATATATACATACATATATATATACATACATATATATATATATATATATACATATATATATGTATATATATATGTGTGTGTGCGTGTGTGTGATATACGTGTGCCAGGTGTATTCCAGATGTTTTGAAATTTTCTCAGGAAAGACACTTATTAAGTTCAAAGAAGTACAAAACTCCAATGTCCTTCAAATTAATGTCCTCTGACTCCAATGCATCTGTTGTAGCACTCCAGCCACTTTGTGAAGGCCACCATGGAAGTTGTCCAAAATGTTGATGTCCAAGACTTTTCTCACAGGAACAAAGGTGTGGATAATCTCAATGCCCATCTCTGTCAAGTGGGTGGTTACCAGGATGGCATTGTGGACTGGTGCTGGAGCTCTGACCTTTTGTGGTAAAATCTCTTCATGAACTCCTCCAAAAAGTACTCTTTTTTGACCATCTCGCCTGATGGAACCCAGTGGATGCAGATCGTGGTCTTGCTGTTGGAACAGGGGATTGCAATGAGCTTTCCAATGCACTTGCTTTCCTTGGCCTCTTATGCTGGTGAAAAACAGATGCTCATCTCACAGCAGTCCAGAGCATCTCACGAGTACCTGTAGCATTTTCACCCAGTTTCACACAGAACTTTGTTGCAAGTTTCCAAATTGTCTTCACATCCCGACTGCATTCTGCAAACTGGTCAGCTCTGACCAACACTGTTCAAAGTGGTGTCTCCTTCAATGGAATAACAAAAGTTAGTGGCAGGTCAGCTTATTAGATTTATAGTAACAATATGCTATAAATCACTGTAAAATCTAGAACTGTTATAACTGTCTCTACTAAAAAAAAGTTTCAAAACTTCTGGAATGGCCTTGTGTGTATTTATATATATATATAGTTTGTAGAAATACATAAATCTGAAGAAGCACACCCATATGCATACATACACACATATATACATACATACGTGCATATATATATATATATATCCACCTACATATGTATATATAGTGTATATATGTATTTTCCTAAATGATACATATATGTGTACTCATATGTGTATGTATTCTCCATATGTGTATATATATATATATATATATACATCATCATTCAGCGCCCGTTTTCCACGCTAGCATGAGTTGGACGGTTTGACTGAAAACGGGAGTTGCACCAGATTTCAATCTATAAAATTATTAGTAACGAGTGTGGGGTACCTTATATTACAGGGAAAAACATCAGGATTAACCCCAGATTTAAACTGGTACATACATACATGTATACGTATGTACATGTCTGTGTGTGTCTATATATATATATATATATATATATATATACAGTATATATATATTATATCTATCTATATATAAACCTTCTAATATATATATACTGTATGTAGATACACAAATATATATCGACATATAATACATATTTAAATGCACACAAGCCTAAATATATACACAAAATTTATAAACATTTATTTATAGATTTATGTAAATATATGTATATAAATATACTCAAGATATATATAAATATACACAAATATAGATATATTTAATTATAGATATAAACGTCGTATGCGTGTGTGCACGTAATTGCACTGTGAATGTGTTATTGTCTCATTGTTTCCGTTAATTTGGTGAAGTGCGCGTGTTTTATACGTAGTGTTTATGCTGTTGTATACTATATTATACAGACCCAAACACATACATACAGCAGGCGTATATATCTCCGTTTGTGTCCATGTTGTAAATGCAATTGAGTGTGTGTGTGTGTGCGAGCGCGCGTTGTGCGTACGAACACCTGCTTTCCTTATAAGGAATATATCAATGCTTTCTTTGTCCCGTAAACTATAGATCAGATCCGTTTCTCTAGTTTTGTTGTGTGTGTTTTTTTCCCTTCTTAACTCCTCGACTCACTTCTCTCGTAGCAACGACGTCGTCGTCGTCGCCTGGAATCAGCGGAGCCCAAAGAACCAATTCCAATTTTTGACCAGATATAGTCCGTTGTGAATCAAAAACATTACGCTGCAAGAAGCGAAAAAAAAAAAAAGCCTAGAAAGAAAAGGAGGAATAAGAGAAAGAAAAAAGTTCCCTTTAGTATCACAAACGGGTGCCCCTATTTTTGCTCCTTTCGTGTGTTTATAGTCAACGACTTTTCCTCTTTTCTTCCTCCATCGTTTTTCTTCTTGTTTAAATTTTTTGTCTTCGTATTCTCTCCTCTTTCTCATGTTCACTGGTGGTTATTCCACTTTCTACTTCAATTCAGTCCGTGATGAGGATGTAAAAAGCAAAACAACCAAAACAAAAAAAGCGTAACCAACAACAAAAAACAAAAACCCCCAACAAGAACCTGTTAATGAGAACAGCCATTGGTTATTGTTCTCACGATGTCAGATGCAAATGCGATTTCCCACGAGTGTCCGTTTCACGTCCCCTCCCGCACAACTAGGTTAGTAGTGTATGAAAAAATGTAGCGGCGGCTGGAAGGCCACAAATCTTTACTCTCTCAGCACACATCGTGGAAGAATAACAACAACAAGAAAAAGTAGTTATTTGTTGTTGTGGGTTGGTGGTTGCCTTATTTACCGTTTGTTTTTTGCCTTCAGTTGTTGGGGGTCTCTTCCGTTGGCGGTGTGAAGAAGAGGTCAACTTGGTTAAAAGAAAGCTTTTTACTACGAAGTGTCAACAAAACACAACACACTGTTCTAGTGTGTTGTGTTTTGTCGTCACCAACTTCACATTTACTCCTGGACTATCTATCGATTATCGCCCTCATTACTATTAAAATCCTACTGAAAATAATAATAATAATAATCAACGGCTGTCTTGTATAAAAGCTCAGAAAACTTGTTAATGACATGGAATATTTAATTAATCTGCCGTTAGCATGAATGAAAAAGACCATATGAACACCAGCCAGGTAAGCAGACTCACATTTTCTCCCTCTCTTTCTTCCTCTCTCGTTTCAAACTCATTTGCTTGATAACAGGAGTTCAAACGATCAGACTTGTTACTCAAACAAAATAACTACTTCCTTTTGTTGTTGTTGTTGTTTTCGTTATTTCAAAGTTGGAGCTGTCATTTATTTATCATTGTACTTTACTGAATAAGTAATACTTATCATCTCTGTGTATATATATATTACATATATGTATGTATGTATGTGTATATATATATATACATATATATATATTACATATATGTATATATATACACACACACTCCCAAATATATACTTATACACACATACATATATATATATGTATGTATGTATGTGTGTATAAGTATATATTTGGGAGTGTGTGTGTGTGTATATATATATATATATATATATATATATATATATATTACATATATGTATGTATATATATATTATTTATATTATATATATATATGTTTGTGTATAAATATATATTTGGGAGTGTGTGTGTATATATATATATATATGGTTGTGTATGAATATATATTTGGAAGTGTGTGTATATATATATATAGTATATACACACACATAGTTTTAGACAGAACCACCATTCTTTGGTCAGACATTGTGGTCTCATGCTCCAGATGCTCACTTCACCAGGACCCTATTCCTATCCAGTCCATAATATCATTACTTTATCTTCATGTCTGTCATCTGCAAGCCTGTTTTCTTCCCATTCTGCGCTCACCCCCACCAGGATATATGCACAGAGGTTCTTGGCCCTCATAATGTAGTATTCACTCGCTGAGCTCATCACCACCAGATTACAACCTGTTCCTATAACCAGGGCCGAATACTTCATTCTGTAGGTTGTCCAACTGATTCATATCTCTTATCTGTTGCACAACTGCATATGGTTCCTCCTTCACACCTGTGCAATACTGCTGGTCAATACTGGGTCTTTTGAAGTTTTAGCTAGATGCTTTTGTCGAGGGTACAAGTCTTTTCATATTCCGTATTGAATGACTTGACAGCAGATGTCCCTGCGCAAGACTTGTTCTGCTTTCCTTGCTGAAGACTGCTGTTTGGTCGACAGTGGAGCCCAGGTACCTGAACTTGTCAATCTAGACAAACATGACCCCTTGCTATCTGTTGTATGGTAAGCTGCTGTGGTTCCATGGCTTCTGACATGGTCTTGAACTGTTTGGAGTTGATCTCAAGTTGAAACTTGGTAGAGGCTCCACTAACTTTATTTATCAGTCTCTGGAGCTCAACCATTAAGGTAGTGACCAGCACAATGCCATCACCATAAAGAATATTATTTTTTGGACACTGTCTGCTGAGTGACCCGAGGTCATCTGCTGGCTGCACACTGTCCGCTGAGTGACCCAACTGAGGTCATCTGCTGGCTGCCACATCACCTGTTTGGAGTGGAAATTAAAGCAGATGGCTGAGGCAAAACAACTATGTTGAACTTCTTTCTCAACGCTAAAACTAGCCCCTAAACTCACATGAGCCCTCACACTCACTTGTTGACCAAGTTTACTGTCTCTGCAGTATGTTGACAATACGTAAACACACACACACACAGACATAGACACATACATACACAGACACACGTGTGATCGACCAGACAGTGGATGTTGTTATACATCACTGGTCACAATGCACTTTGCATCATTTTAGCTTTCGAATGAAGCCCCTTCCACTGGCCAACTGTCCCCTATGATTAGAAGGCTAAGTTCATTGCAGGGTTACCCATTTACAGCTGAATAGAGTGGGGTAACGTGAAATGAAGTGTTTTACTCAAAGACACAACTCCCAGCCAGTCTGGGAATTGAAATCACGATCTCATGATCCCGAATGCAACATGCCTAACCACTCTGCCATGTCCCTTCGTATTACACAGACACACACATAAATGAAAACCATCCAAAAGAACTCCAAGTGGCCAGGATCATGAATGTGGACAGCAGAGATGAATAAAGTTATGTTAAATTCTATAATTGAGGAATTCCTAATTTAATGAAAATAAGTTACCTTAGGCACAGGTGTGGCTGTGTGATAAGAAGTTTGTTTCCTAACCACATGGTTCTCACTCCAATCCCACCATGTGGCACCTTGGGCATGTGTCTTCTTCTATAGCCTTGATCTGACCAAAGCATTGTGAATGGATTTGGTTGACAGAAACTGAAAGAAGCCTGTGTGTTTGTGCCTGTGTTTGTCCCTCCCCCATCAACTGTTAGACAACCAGTTTTGTTGTGCTTACCTCTCTGTGATCTAGTAGTTCAGCAAAAGAGACTGACAGAGTAAGTACCAGGTTGTTTTTAAAAAAATATACTGCGGTCGATTCATTTGACTGAAAATTCTTCAAGGTGGTGCTCCAGCATGGCCACAGTCTAATGACCTAGACAAGTAAAAGAAAAAGAAATACCTTTTTGCTATTGTGACCAGATCTGAATGAGAAGGGGACAACACCTCCAGATTCAAGATTTTCTGAAATTGACCTGTCATCAGAGTAGAGTTTGATTTTCTGGAGACAAGTGGTCAGTTGTGGACATGTGTTCCTCCAGTTAGACTTATTGTTGCTTTATTTTATCAATAATCAACTCTTCCATTTTCCCTTTTTGATTTCTAAAGACTTGTTTTTAAGCTGTTGTCATTGAGATCGGGTTCCCCCGTCTTGTGTTCATAGAATCAAGGCATTTCAGATTATGAGTGAAGTTAAAATCTGGCAGTTTTCCCTGTACCCATTTGATACTGTGTGCTTCCCCTTCTTCAGACTCCCTCATGGGCAGGAAGAATAGGGGACATTACACACCTCTGCAACAATGTTGAACCTGTTTGGGTTCCTAACTTTGGTTCATTCTTAGCGACAAGTTTTCTGGTAAAGTGGTTTGCTTGGTGTCCTTTTAGTAGATGAGCTTAGCACAAAACATAAAGATTTTCAAAAGAGATTCTGCTGTCAAAAGGGAAGATTTGTCTACTGCTCAACCTTCTGCTCTTGAATCCTACTTTTTGGTTTCAGGCAAGTAAAGAACCCCCAGGGACAAACAGCAAAGTTATTCGATGGTAGTTGCTGCAGTTACTTAGATTTCCTTTCTTAGACAATGCAATTATCACTCCATCACCTCACTTCAGGCTTCAATGACTGACCCTTTTAGTTGCAAAAAAAAAAAAAATATCCCAAGCCTTCTGCTGTGAAATCTCTCCCATGCTTAAGCAGTTCTACAGTCATCACATCTAACTTGCTGTTCTTCAGGTGATGAATAATTCTTCCATTGAGATGTCTTCATCTGTCACCTGTGATCCATCAAAGGCCTCTCTTGGATGAGGATGGAGAGTCCACCCATTTGGTCAATTACTCTTTGCTCATAAGCAACATCTGACCATCTTTATGCTTTAATCAGCTCTCATGAAACACTTCTTGCTTCTTCAGCTCTTTCACAATTCTCTACAGACATCAAGTGGCACTTCTCATTGCCTTTTCTTCCACCTCCTTTTGCCTTTCACCTCAAGCTATATCCTCTGGCCACCCCACCTACGACTCATTTCCATTTATTCTTTCCATAGATGTCTCTACTTTCTGTCTTTGTTGTTTCCATTTGCATACATTCTTTGCTTGACCCTTTTTTTTTTTGTTTTTACTTTTTACACCTGTCAGTGGTCAGGTTCTGCAAGGCTGAAGAGATCCATTAATCCTGGATATTGGTGCATGTCATGATGATGAGTCCACTGTCTCTCATAATCAAATTCTTCATCACCATTTCAAGGAATCTGGCCCAAGTTTCTGCCTGCTCGTCACAGCCTGTCTTTGTCATTTGTATCTTCCTCAGTTTCAAGCAGATCCATCCAACTCCCAGACTCCACTTTTCTACCAATATCAGCTCCATAGGTGCAGACATCTTTCAAGGATGAACACCATCTTGCACAAATGCTGATGCAGCGATCTCATTTCTGATGGTATCTTGCAACAAACTCCTTGTAGTTTTGTGGTTATGCTTCTGAGCAAAAAACACATTACTGGTCCTGGAATCCACAGCAGTTGCCCAGTACCAGCAGCCCTTTACTGTTGTTGGTAAAACCATAAAGCTTCACTATGAAGAATAATCCCCACCTGTGGTTGTCCAGTTAAGCATTGGAGCCACCCTTCACCCATCAAGGGTTATGACTTTGGCCATTATTTCAAGTTATGACTACCCTGCTTTACATGAGATCCAGGTTCAGTTGGTGTTGGCTGACAGTATCTGGAACTGGCCCCTATTCAGGGTAACAAATTCCCATTCACCTCTAGACATTGAAATTTGGTTTGCATATTTATCCATCATAGTTCCAGGCCTGTGTGGAGACAGAAGGATGGAGTGCAAGGTTGGCTGCTTTGCTTTCAGTTTTCAAATTGCTTCAGGAATGAATAGATTTAATCATTTGTTAACAAGGCAATGAGGAGTTGGCTCATTTGCTACCACAATTATGAATGGGTGGAGCTAGAGTTAAAGGTCGAGCTAGAGTTAAAGAACACTTGTCTGTCCAGTGCCAAGAACCCGACTGCTCTCAAAAATTAAGTAAAAAAAACAGGAAAAATAATCCAGAATCCTTGTCTGGTACTGGATTGATCCCAAAGTCTAACCAGCTCATGCCAGTCATGAGGCCAAACATCCCTGACAGTTTCATCTGAATCCATTCAGCAGCTCTTGAGGTATCTTGCCCACAGACAAACAAGCAAACAAACAAGCATGACAGAAAACAATACCTCTGCCTTCGCTAATAATAATGAACTAAACGACCTTCCACCCATGCCCTTTGGCTTGGCAAAAAGAGTTTGACTTAGACACACTCCAATGCACCTATGTACACCTACACCACTCCCTATAAGGCGGACATCCTGCATATAACTATCTCCCACCCACCCCAGTACAAGCACCCTCATGCAAATTGTACCCCCACATATACACAGACCCCACACACAGTCATTCTACATTACGCACCCCACAACTTTACCCTTTACAGAAAGAAAACAGACCAACAAACACAGCACTGTATATACCTACACCCCCAGAAAATATTATACATATGACACCGCTACACATACAACACACCCCATCCCTGCAGGGACACCACATTATTAATACACACTTTCCCAACTTCAAGATAACTCTTGCTGGCTTCACAACATACCTAACCGAGGGATATAACTCCTAGCCAAATCCCCCTGGTCCATTTTTTTGTTCCACCACTTTTTTTGCAGTAGCCGCTAACCGGTTGTGCTAATCCAATTGAGAGACAATAGAGAGCATTCGCTATATTCCCTTCCATATTGGCTACCTCTCATGAGCGTAAAGTCATATAATCGGATTGTTACCTAACACTCCATTGTATTTTTACATGAAACCAATTGGTAAGACCAGCTGTGATGGATATTTAATACAATAAAATTCGGATAATATACCCACTCTACTGACAGTTATATGAGTGCATCTTCTCCCAGACTTATGGCCTGTTAGACAACTCACACATGTATTTATATACAATATATAGAAACTTAGAATGTTTTCAGCCATTATTGGCCCAGGTTATGACTTAATAGCAACACCTGAGGAGGTCTTTTAAGTCACGTTTTGGGACACCATGGACCATTTGAGCAAAAAGTTGTTGGCTGAGATGTATCTAGGTGTTGTTGGTTTGTTTAGTAGTTCTTGTCCAGGAACTGTTTGAATGTCATGGGGCTTTGTTAGTACTTCAGTTTCTTTTGGTATAATGTTGAATAAAGCAGGACATTTTGAGGTAAAAAAGTTGTGCCATGATCTTATGTGATGTGAACTCTACTTTTGTAGGGGACACACAGCATTGGGCCTTAGCCATAGGCAACTCGTAAACTGATACCAGCATTGTTTGGATGATACTGGTGGAATATTTTCCACATTGTACTAGTAATGTAGTCTTTATGACCGAGAGGAGAAAATAGTATAGTGCTCATGGTGGCATTGGGGGAATAGGGTTTCAGTTTTTTGAGGCAAGCCCAATAATCAAGGTCTGTCGTGCTATTTATGTTTTTTGTTGTGAATGATCTCTGTAATGCTTCAATCCTCATTATATCTTGTTCTGCGTAAGGGGACCACAATGGGCAGCAGTATTTGAGGTGAGGCCTAGCAAATGTGGAGAACAGAAGGATGCTTGTTTCATACATATATATATATATATATTGGATAATAAAATGAATGGTTTACACCTGATAGCTTACTGGTAAAGCACAGTCACTTTTACAGTGACCGTTATGTATATGGCAAATGGAAGACTAGTTGAGTCTCTCACCCAATGAGATATATCTGCACTGCCAGATGCTCCTGAACTCTGCTATGTTCTTAACAGTTCATAAATAGCTAATCTATATATATGTGTGTGTGTGTGGTAGTAGCAGAGAACTATATTGGATTGCCAGAAGGGAAGCTAGGAGACAGGTATACTTAGCCAGGGGAGAAGCAGAAAGGAAGAAGTTTGCCAATGTTCTGCAGTGTGAGGGCCAAAGGCTTGAGGTGTTTTGGTTTGCAAGACATTGTGTCAGAGGTAATTATGATGTTGTAGGAAAGAAGTGAGTTCACATGGATGATGGCTCACTTGCAATTAGTGACTCTACATCGAAAGGGCCTTTGAAGGAGGACTATGAAAGGCTGCTAAATGTAGAGAATGCTTGGGAGGGACCAGCTATCTGAATCAACAGTAGCTTGATAGATAAAACAATTAAGGATATGAAGATATGGAAAGTCCCAGGCTCATCAGGAATCACCACTAAGATGCTTAAAATATCTGGTGGTGTGGGTTATGGTCTAGTCCCCTATATCGTCAATCAGGTTGTCTATGAGGGAGTCATACCCGATGATTGGTGTAACAGCATCATGGTCAGCTGCTATAAAAGTAAAGGCGACTCCTTGGACAGAAATAATTACAGAGGTATCAGATGATACCAGGTGATGAAAGCTACAGAAAGGGACATACCTCAGTTAATTAGGAAGAGAGCTCGTCTGGATGAGATGCAGTTTGGTTTTGTGTCGGGAACAAGCACTACTGATGCTTTCTTCCTGGTGAAGCAACTGCAGGAGAAGCATTTCACCAAATATAAACCTCTGTACTTGGTTTTTGTTGACATGGAGAAAACCTTTGACAGGGTCCCTCATCCCCTTATCTAGTGGGCAATGCTGAAGCTGGGGATAGATGTGTGTGTGTGTGGTGAGAGCTGTACAGGCAATATACAAGGATGAAAGTTGGTAATGAGCATAGCAAAGAATTTAGCGTACAGGCAGGAGTTCACCAATGATTGATTCTCAGCTCCCTCTTATCATAGTCCTTCAAGCTATAACTGAGGAATTAAAAAACTGGCTGCCCTTAGGAGCTCCTATATACTGGTGACCTTTTTCTTATTGCTGTATCACTACCAGAATTAGCGAAGAAATTCCAGGTGTGGAAGCAAGGTCTGGAATCAAAGGGCCTTAAACTTAATTTAGCAAAGACGAAAGTCCTAGTAAGTAGAACTGACAAATCACTGATCTCTTCAGGGAGATGGCCCTGTTTGATATGCAGAAAAGATGTTGATAGAAACTCCATAAGGTTTATCCAGTGTAAACCATGGACACATAAGAGGTGCAGTGGTATGATGGGGAGGTCAACAGAGAAAGTAGTCTTTGTGACTCTAGGCAACCAAGTTAGCAGTGAAGGAAAAGAAAAATGTGTAATGGTAAATAATTAAATACAAAAAAAAAAATTTGTTTTAATCTCCTGTATTGATATGTAATTACTGTGCAAAAACTATTTTCCAGTATTTTTCAACTCCTATTCATACCTCACTCAAATATAACATCTACATTCAACTTTGGAGTACTGGAATATGATATTAAACATCTTTAAAAAATGCAGAGTAACACAGATTTGATGGAAGAAAGTTTTCATGTAAGTGCTTTTCACTGTTTTCAGTTTCTCAAACATGTGTTGTGAGGTAATCTGTATAGTAGTAATAGCAGCTTTTATCAATTCTGGTTTAGTTTCAGATTGAAAATATTTTATAAAATACTCCTCCCTTGCCTGTCATAACTGACTGCTTTTTTTTATATTCTGAAAAAAAAAAAAAAAAAAAGGAATATTTTGGATTTCTCATTTCCACAAATCTAGATGTTCACCACATGCAACATTCCTAACAGTTTGGGCTTTGATTTGTTGTTTTATGTATCCTGACTCGGTCATTTAATTTTGTTCCTATTTCGCTAATACTGCATTGTGGAAATCTTATGCACTAAATGAGGTTTTTTTTTTCTGTTTTGCAATTCATTTTTGCATTATCTTTAAATTCTTCCTCATTCTGAATATTTTGATTTCACCTTGTTTATTCAACTCACATGTTCCACAACAAAACTCCACATTTCATTACCTGCATTGTTTTTTCTTCCAATATGATTTCATGTTTCTTAAGAATTTTTTTGAGATTTGGTGGTTGTCTTCTGTCTATAATCTATGACTATTTATTTTCTTAGATTCGATGACTGGTGTAAAGTTGGAAGGTATCATTTAGCCAAATGTTAGGTGTTGTGGTTTCTGGGATTGTGGTTGACTACAACTAGAATATTTCTGTTTGTACCTTACCACTCTTTGTGAGAGTTTCTCTAAGTCAGATATTAGGGTTTATTTTGTCATAGCTAGGACATGATTTACTAAACTTTTCAGGTAGTTCTGCCAGTTCTCTATCTTGTTTACTTGAGTTTATAGCTATTATGCATGTATGTCTTGCCATATTGAATGAGATATTTTTTTTAATATGGGATGGATGGCAAGATTTTTTGGTTTGTGTCTTTGCTATAGAGATTGGTTTTAATACTCCCAATTTTTTTTAATTATCAAAATATCCAGATTGGCAAGTTCTCTTTCATTCATTTCCATTGTGAATTGGATTGATTTATGAATGCTACTGATTCATTTAAGGCATCTTGGAAGATTTTCTTCATGTCTGCTCCAAAATTCAAAACAGTCATTCAGGGGTTTTTTCTACTTTTTTTAAAAATAGGATTGGAAATGCTGATCAAAAGTATTTCTGGATTTAGTATAGATTTTTTTCTATTGTTGCAAATGTGGGTGCAACATTTGTATCCATTGCCATCCTTGTCAAGGTAAGATAAAAAAAAGTAGTAATCGTTTTCTTGCATCACTCTTAATCTAACTAGTATAAATATTTTCAGAATTTGCCTGATTTATGTGTGGTTATTTGTCTATCTAGAATTCCACTGCCTTCAAATCCTAATCCACAAGGCATATTTGTGGAAGAGGCCAGTCACATCGAAACTAATCAGGATCATCTCTATATTTACTCTTTCAATCATAAACTAAATTAGAAATGGTGAAAACCACTACTACAAGCAATTACTACCATGCAGATTATCTTATCGTGTGTGATTGAGAATCTGTATAAATTGTTTTGGCTTCTGAAAGGATTTCCAAAGAAACGGTGAACAATATTTTGTAGGGTTTTAGAGTTCAATAACGTCACATTTCTTGTATTTGAGTTACTGAATGAGTGTTTATGTTGGGTGAAGCTAATTTTAGATGAGTTTTGGGCCTCGCAGAAGCAATGACAAATGACCAAGACCTTTGGCATTATGTTGCGCTTGAGAAGAAAACCCATCAAGCCAAGTGAAATTGTAGTCGTGGCAGATACACAGGTGTCATGCAAATGGCACATAAAAGCACCCATTACTTCCTTGCAATGGTTGGTGTAAGAAACCATTCCAAATCAGACTACAGTATGGTGCAGCCTTCCAGCTTGCCAGCCCTAGTCAAACCATCCAACCCATGCCAGTATGGACAATGGACATTGAATGATGATGATGATGATTTGCCATTAATTCTATATATGAAAATTATGGAGAAGTGTTATTGCACAGCTGCTGCCCAACATAGTACCTCTGTTGTGAGACATTTTTCTTGTATCTGTCATAGGTTATTCTTAGTGCCATTGCAATTTCAAATAATTATATTGTCAGATGGAAGTTGGGGGTGGGGTGGGTGTTTAATTTCCATTTGTTAGAAAAAAAATATTTGGGAGAAGTTAGAAGTGATGGAATATGTGTTTTATGTTGAATGAACCTGTTAGAGACAAAACTTCAAAGTCTTTGTTGAAACAATTTTATCTAAGTTTTACTCTACGTAATGTATTGAGTTCTGCTTTCGGTAAATGTTTTGTTGTTTCTTGAATTTATTAAATATACCAGATACATAATACATACTTACACACTCGTGTTTGCTTGTATATATATATGTACATATGCGTATATATATCATCATCATCATCATCGTTTAACGTCCGTTTTCCGCGCTAGCACGGGTTGGACGGTTTCGACCGGGGTCTGGGGAGCCAGGGGCTGCCCCAGGCTCCAGTCTGGTCTGGCAGTGTTTCTACAGCTGGATGCCCTTCCTAACGCCAACCACTCCGCGAGTGTAGTGGGTGCTTTTTACGTGCCACCTGCACAGGTGCCAGAGGGGTCTGGCATCGGCCACGGTCAGTTGGTGCTTTTTATGTGCCACCTGCACAGAAGCCAGTCGGGGCGGTGCTGGCATCGGCCACGTTCGGATGGTGCTTTTTATGTGGGGGGAGGGTGCAGAAATATAGGGGAGCACCAGTGGGGAGGGGTGTTCGGAGAAACGATGACAGGTTCTAGACAAGTAGAACGTAGGATATCACGAGAGGGGTAATGCATGGTGAAATAGCGTATATAATATATATATGTATGTATAAATTAGAAAAAAAACACCTTCTACCAATTCAATAATGAAAAATTAAATTATACCATTTAGAAAAATTACATATTATAGAAAGACTAAATATAAAATGAAATATCTAACAATGATTAAGTAATGTGCATAATGATAAATAAAATGTATATATTTGGTGTATATATATATATATAATCATAATATCGACCAGACCATCAGCTGGTCCTAATGTGCTTCCAGTTCTGTCTTGATTTTGGCCCAAATTCTTTTCCAGTCTCTCGAATGCCACTTGGCAAGTGCATTGGTTCATCTGTTGTCTGTGAATCTTGCAACATGTTCAACTATTCCTGGATGTTACACCCTCACCATCTCTCTTTTGCCCTCTGGGGGACCATATGTTCTCTTCAGAAAGACACCTGCTCCTGACCCCTCCCCTCATACTTTCACATCCTGCAATGCTTATACCCCACTCAGTTGAGGGGACATTAACCTCGCAAGCACTTGGTGACCTCACTGCCGATGGTTCTACAAAAACGCACCCAGCACACTCTGTAAAATCGTTGGCATTAGGAAGAGCATCTAGTTTCCAAAAACCATGCCAAAGCTGACATAGGAGCTCAATGCATCCCACTGGGTTGTTGGTTCCTGTCCATCCATGCCAGCATAGCAGAAAGGGGTGTTAACTGATGATGATGATGAGATGTGTGTATATATATATATATATATATATATATAGATGTATATATGTATGTATGTGTATATATGTATGTATGTATGTATATATATATATATATATATATATATATATATATATATATATATATATATATATATATATATATATATAATAGTTATCGCCATACTAATATGGCATTCTTATAAAAATAAGAAAAAAGCTGTCCGCTTATTAGCTCCATGAGGCCATCGCCTTAAGTTAGCTATTTGATACACAAACTGTATCCATATAACCTTCGAACAAGGGAGGTCAGTCGCACCACACTACTTGTATATATACACATAAAAATATGTGCAAAATGCATGTACATTGTTTGCGCTTATGGCGGTATGTGCAATGTATTTTCCATTTATTTCCATTCAGTCTGTCGCCACTGGTGATGAGAAAGGGTTTTTAATAACTCATACCATGAAATCTATAGATTTGGGATTATCCAAATAATTTTATAAGTCCTCGCTGTCTATTTTCCTCGCTTACAACCTTGTGTAGTGGAGTAATAATCTAAGGGGTTCATAGACCTTTTGGGGTCTATTTCTTGCAGACTGGTGCTGAAATCATTCAACACCCCTATTATAATTTTAATATAAATTAACCATTATGGTATTTTTAGTATGCTGGCCACTAATGAATCATTAAATAGTAATTTTATCCTAATTATGTATAAATATATATATAGGTGTATATATAGGTATATAACCATCATCATTATCATCTTTCTCACTGTGTGGCACCTTGGGCAAGTGTCTTCTTACTATAGCCTTGGGCCGACAAAAAGCCTTGTGAGTCAATTTGGTGGACAGAAACTGAAAGGATCCTGTCATGTATATAATGTATGTATGTGTGAGTCTGTGTTTTTCCTTCACCTCCAATTGACAACTGGTCAAGTGCAGTTGAGCAAAAGAGATCAATAGAATAAGAACTTAGCTTTAAAAAAATAAGTCCTGGGGTCAATTTGTTCAACTAAAATCCTTCAAGGCAGTGCCCCAGCATGGCCACAGTTAAATGATAAAAGATATATTTAGATATAAAGGAGAAAGACTGAAAATGTTGACTAAAAAGCACATAGCACCCGCTGGCGACTGCCTGAGTTACCGGTACCTTGAGCCGGCCCTGTGTATATATATATATATATATATATATACATACATACATACGTGTATGTGCACCGCCTTTAGTCGAGCAAATCGACCCCAGGACTTACTCTTTGTAAGCCTAATACTTATTCTATTGCTCTCTTTTGCTGAACCACTAAGTTACAAGGACACAAACACACCAACAATTGGTTGTCAGGCGATGGTGGCGGGGGGGATAAAACAGACACAAATACATACATATATATACGAAGGGCTTCTTTCAGTTTCCATCTACCAAATCCAGTCACAAGGCTTTGGTCAGCCTAAGGCTATAGTAGAAGACATGCAGTGGGACTGAACTTGGAACCATATGGTTGGCAAGCAAGCTACCTACCACATAGTCACTCCTGCGCCTATTTTACGTATTTCAATAATTACACTACGGCCATTCTGGGGCAACACCTTAATGAATTTTTATACAAATGAATCGAGCCCAGTCATTTTTTTTATTAAAGCCTGTGCTTTTTTTTAATCATATCATTCTCTTTTTGGCGAACTACCCAAGTTACGGGACGTAAATACATCAACACCGGCTGTCCCGTGGTAGTTGGGCACACAGACATACAATCTATATATATATAAATAAAAATTATAAATATATTGTGTTTGTATATCACGCACACCAATGTGTAGAGGTTTCAAATTTCGGCCCAAGGAAGGCAATTTCATGGCAGGGCTAAGTCGATTAGCCCGATCCTTGGGTTAAACTGGGGAAATAGGCGGAATTTGAACTCAGAACGTAATGACAGACGAACTACCACTAAGCATTTTGCCCGGCGTGCAACTCGTCGCCTTCAAACATATATTTCAAGTTGTAAGCCACAATGTTGAAATTTTATATGGGGGAGGGACTCATCTTTTCAAGTCAAACATTTCATGGAGTTATGTCTAATCTGTGACTGTCCTCCTAATTTGTTTTCTTTCTTTCTTTTACTCCCGATAGAATAAAATAGAAAAGCAAAAAAAAAAAAAAAAAAAAAAAATAGTAATAATAATAATAACTCGACAAAACTAATAATGCTTTAGCTGTGCCCCTCCTTCAGCACTTCAATGTGACTCTGGGAAAAGTTTCTGTTTTGAATAATAATAATTTAATTATATAAATTTGTAGGAGTATTTTCTGAAAATAGTAATTGTAGACTTCAACTTCATTTTAGGCCATATATTCTGTTAAATTTGTATATATTTTATGAAGCTCAACACGAATCTTACGAGATGGCTTCGATGCAACAATTTCTGCGTTAATAGACGTTCTCGGTGCAAAGCGAAAAATTGTCAGAATTTCTTTAAAAAGCAACCTTTTTATTTTTAATATAGAGTAAATTTCATAGTATTGTATTTCATTATATTTCAGGTATTTTCATAAAGACAGGCGAGACCGGATATCGCTCGCACTCGTAACTTCTTTTAATCCGTAGACGCACCAAAGTAGCTGAAAGTCCGACAGTTTCGTACATACCAACCACAGACAAACATTCATTTCGTGCTAACCTCCCCCCCCAGTTTTCTCTTTACATCTAAATCTACTCCTTACTTTTTTGTTTCCTCTATTCAATTATTTTTATTTCTTCTCTTCCTCTCATCTCTCCGTAGTTTTTTTCTTTTTCTTCACCGTGTAATAAACAGAAAGAAGACGAAGAAGAAGGCAGGACATGCCAGAGCGACCTTCTCGCACTTGCTTCAGTGTTATTTCCTGAGAAAGCAAGGCGGTGGCGACGGTGGTGGTGAAATAAGTGAGATAGTTACAGAGGATTGTAGTTAAGAGGTCGGTGGAGAGGATGGACTTCCGCAAACTTCACTTGGTTTATTTATTTTTTTACCTATTTATTTCTAGCGTGTGAAAATTTCCCACGGCTCCTCTCTCTCTCTCTCCCTCCCCCTCTCTCTCCCTTCTTCTCCTCCTCCCTCGTCGGTCTGTGTCTTTCTTTCTGTCTGAAAGTCTGTCGTTACCCGCGCCTGGTTTCGTTTGACCTGTTGTTGTTGTTGTGGCTTTTTAAAAATATTTTTATTCATGTTATTGAGTGTTACGAGGATGAATCGAGGATCGTATCACCTACCTACCTACCTACCTATCTATCTATCTATCTATCTATCTATCTATCTCTCTCTCTCTCTCTGTGCATGTATTATCGCACACACGTACACACACTCACTGACACTGACAATCCAATGAAGACCAAGCAGGCCGAAACTTCGGAGTTACTATCAACATTATTCTTGTTAAAGAGTAATAAATATCTACTCGAGCAAATCCTTCACTTTAATGTAAAAACTGCTTTTATTATAACACGACATAGAAACCCATATCACACACACGTGTGTGTGTGTGTGAAAATGAAGGTTTTATTATTCGAAAGCGACGTTGACTGATGGCGGCGGAGGAGGAGGGCGAGGAGGAGGGGGAGGGCGATGACTCAAGCTGAGAGGGAATTCATTGTAAAGTTCAAGTTGACGAGACTACGAGTGTGTGTGTGTGTGTTTAGATGTTTGTTTTAAGATGTATGTATGTGTGTGTGTGTCTGTCTGTATGTATGTCTGTCTGTCTGTATGGAGCACACGGACAGAACAAACAGAAAGGCAGAAATGCTTAGAGTCATATTTGGTTAATGTTTATTTCAACACCCGGTCACCAAAAAACAGGTGTAAAAAAAATGTTGGATCTTTTCGGTTTGACCGGCAGTTTTTTAAAATAATTTCCACGTAACTAAACACTTTTAAACTTCGTATACTGGTAGAATGTGTTTATAAAACTTTTTCTCTTGGCTTTATTGAGAAAATTCTATAGTTTGTAAGATATATGTTGTTATTTTTCTTCATTTTATGTAATTTCAACCAATCAATGACGTCTGTTGAGGTGAAAACATTCTGTGCCGTATTAATATGTCCCTCGTTTAAGAAACAGATTGGGTTTATTTATATTTCTGAGGAAAAAAAGATGCCCTTCCTCCACCCCTAACCCTAAAACAGATTGAAATGCAATAGATCGATACTAGGGTCATAATTATGGGTGACAATTCCATATGACACCACTAGAAAAAACTGCCTTTCAAACCGAAAAGATCCCAAATGTGTATTAAACGAATATAAAAACGAAAATTTGCGACAACGAACGGTGGGTGAGTGGGTGGGGAGAGAGGACTTTCGGAAAATTCACAAGATCCGATTTTTCTCCTCATAACTTTCATGAAAATGGATAACTTTTAATGAAATTCTATATAAATACCTTTCAAACGGCATAGATTACGATTATAAAGAAATTTGTGGGAAAAAATTTTCCCGAGAGAAAAATTCATAAATTGTTTTTTGCTTGAGTGCAATGGACAAAAGTTTTTAAAAAAATGTTTACATTCATTTATTTTTCGTTTGAGTCATATAATAAGGTTTTAAAAAAGATCCCAGCCGTGGAGATGTGCTATGAACAACAGCTAAGTCGCCCTTAACTTTTTTTTCCATAGTGAAACCATATTCAACACCGAATTTATGAATTTGTTTCTCTCACCATGATACATGGTGTACATAGATACATACACGTATACAGACACAGATATGTATACATAAGATACATACTTATGTATTTATGTATGCAAAACGCACACACATATATGTGCATGCATACATATATGCATATATATATATTATATATATACATTTACGCATACATGTATATGTAAGCATATATATATGTACACATATATCATCATCATCATCATCGTTTAACGTCTGTTTTCCATGCTAGCATGGGTTGGACGGTTCAACCGGGGTCTTGGAAGCCAGGCTCCAGTCTGATCATGCTGTGTTTCTACAGCTGGATGCCCTTCCTAACGCCAACCACTCCATGAGTGTAGTGGACGTATGCGTATGTATGTATGCATATGTGTGTGTGTGTACTAGGTGTGTTCAAAAAGTATCCAACCTTTGGGCATAAAAGGAACATGTCACAAATTTTATTCAGTCCCCTTCAAAATGCTCCCCTTGGGAGTTTACACACTTCTCCCAGCAGTTCTGCCACTGTTGGTAGCACCTCTGGAATGCCTTCTCTGGAATACTATGGAGCTCCACTGTTGCTTTCCTTATAATTTCCTCTTGCAACACAGATTGCCTTTCAGTGTAGTTTCAGTTTGGTGAAGGACCAGAGGTCACACGATGCCAAGTCGGGAGAGTTGGGAGCCTGTCGAACAAGTGGTGTCCTTGACCTGGAAAGCTTGGATTACGAGCTCTGTTCAAAAAGTATCCGCCTTTATCTTTCTGCTGACACTCTCCACATGCACAAATCCTCTCTTCAAATGGAAAGAACTGATCCTGTGCTCATTCCCACTTTGTAAGCAAATTCCTGGATTGCAACATGACAGTCTTCCATGATTGTATGTGATCCTTCTTAATTGTCTACTCATTTCAGCCAGTAAATGTCCTGCCTGAGCATGCCTTGCTCTCCACTGAGCTGTGGCCATGTTTCAAGCAGTTGTACCATTCCTTGATCTGAGTTTTGCCCATGGCATCATTGCCAAAGGCTTGCTGAATCTTCTGGATGGTTAGAACTTCAATACCACCGAACAATTGGCAAAACTTGATGCAATACCCCTGTTTGACACCTTCGGTCATCTTGTGCAAAAAGGAAAATCCAACAGATGCACCCTGTCCGTACTCTAGGCATAACAGCCAGGAACTGATGCAACCTACCAGTGTTAAAATTTTCATGCATTCACAGGAAAGGTGTCGTCACCTCCCTCTCAAAGGATTTTGTCCATGCAACATCAGTTTTGGAAAAATTTTAAATAGTTTTTGAACGCACCTTTTCTAGAAATGTATACAGAAATGGTGGTGCCCCAGCATGGCCACAGCTCGTGAGCTGAAACTAGATAAAATAAATAAAAATGAAATAAATATATATATTATGTATTCACACAGATGGAGTTTGGGAGTGTTCATTAGGACTGTCAGTCAGTTCTTGCAATTAGTCAAGTAATCAACTAATTGATCAATTGGTTCAGTTTGGGCGAGGTTCTTTCATCACATCCTTTTGGTAGAATGTTAGGAAGATGGGTTGCAGGGGTGAGGTTTACCAGGGACAGATTGTGTGCAGGCCATAGACATAAACAACAAGCCTTTATGGCCATGGACCCTCCCAAGCACAGCAAATTGCTAATCAACCCAGCCCTTCATCATCTTCTCTGTGAGGTTCAACATCCAAAGATCGTTTTTCACTACTTCATCCCACATCTTCATAGGTCTTCTTCTACATTTAGAGATCTGCACTTCCTTATGCATCACATGACCATTATGCATCACATGATCATACCAGTTCGGTCTTCTTTTCTGTTACCACAATGTTGTGTTTTTATGTATTGCATATTATTATTGTCTTGAAGTATTGAACTCCAAGGTCCAAAGTCTCCGAATGTAAGATGGTTGGAACTGTTAGCCCTCATATTGGACCTTCTCCATGAAGGGCCAGCTATTACTTTTTGTCCTGCCTCTACCTTAAAACCTTTTGGGTTGGATCTGTTGGTTGTGTGACCAACTGTTGGTATAGTCTTTAAATCTTTCCCACCATAAATCAAATATTTTTTCCTTGCATGAATCTCAGGCAAAATTGATTTTTAAAATTCCCCCTTTAATAAATATGGTCCTATAAACTTAGTGAAATATGGATGTGTATGTTTATGGAAACACACATCATCATTTTACTTCTGATTTCCAGTTTTTCTATGTTTGAATTCTGAATGAGATTTCTTAAGGCCCTTTCTGTCATCAGTCCTCACTTGTTTCCAATGCTGGTTGGACATTCTCCTCACAGAATATTGGAAATGAATGACATCCATTCAAAGCAATAAACAAATACACATACAATAAGCTTCTTTTACTTTCCATCTATCAATTCCACTTACACGTCTTTGGTCAGCTTGGAGTTGTAAAAAAATACTTGGCCTTGGTACCACACAATGTCCTTGAAACCATATGGTTGGGACTGAACTTGAAACCATATGATTGGGAAGCAGACTTCTTGACCACACAGCCAATACATATATATATTGTACGTTCCAGCTTCCAATCATTTCCATCACACACTCTGCCTTTCACTCTGAACAGAAGTCCCTTTTTCTTAGTGGAGGTAATAATGTTCTGGACTTTTTTCAATTTATTTTTTCGAGATGATCTGCTTTCACCTCACCCAGATATTACAAAAAAAACAAAAAAAACAAAAAAAACATTTTGGGTATTTTTAGGGAGCTTTTTGGGTGTTTGACAGAACCTGGTCCTTAATACTTGTTGTCCGTGTGCAGCTTCTGCTTATGAATTATGAAATCTCCCCCTTTCCTGCAGGCTGAGTGTGATCATTTCCTTAATGGTAAAAGTATTCTGTCTTCTCTCTTTCTTACTAATTCTTTAGTCATCACTCAGTTGATGCCTCTTCATTCAAGGTTTTGCTTCTATGAGTGGAATCTCTTCTCCAAATTTACTCTAGGGTCAGCTAAAAGAACTAGGCCATCAGCACGGGCAACTGGTCTGAAACTGACATAACTTGGAGGACTCTAATGAACAGAAGTGACCTGAGGAATGAGTCCTGATGGACTCTTACCTGTGTGCTAAATTCATCACAGACCTCACTGCTAACTTTCACCTTGCTGACTGTTACCACCTGTATGGCTCTTGCAAACCACTCAGTCTCCTAGTCTCCAACCAAATCAGAGAGTGCTAAACCCTATCAGAGCCTTCTCTTGATCAACAAATGTGATTAACCATATGACCATTATGCAAGAATCTGTTTTTCCTCCAACCCTCTTGTCTCATATTTTAACCCTTCACTGCCAAGCTTTTTGACTTTTTCTGTGACTTTCATAACATCATCTAACAGTTTGGCACCTGTAGATTGTGCATCTCATTTGCCCTTGTAGCAGTTTACAATGCTGCTACTGCGGTGCCACACCTGACTTGTTATGCTGGTGACCAGCTCATCAGAAATTTTAAATATCTTAGCTGTAATTCTTGATGGATCTTGGAGCCTTCCCTACCTTCACATCCTTAATCACTCAATCCACCATGCTGCTGTCAAGTTAAATGACTGGTCCCTCTGTTGGGGGTCTGCATTGGGTTGGCCCTTTTGTCCCATTCATTCTCTTCATTCAACAACATTTCATAGTAACACTTCCCAAGCCCTTATTTGGTCTTGTCAATGCCATGTATCCTTTTATCACTTGCATGAACTAAATTGGTGCTTTGGTATATAGGAAGCAGTGAATAACACATTCACTGATATTGCTGAATTCTTGCTGTGTTGTAAAAAACTCAGTGAATGCAACTGAAGTACCATTAAGTGAAAATCGCCATATATGTATCATACTAAATGTATATACACCATTGAAAAGTATGCGTGAAATGCATGTCACTCTCGTGAGTCACTGCTGCAAGGATGTTCGCCTCAACCCAACATGTATTGTGACTTTAATGCATATCTATGACGAGATTTTTCCCTCAGACAAAACCCACAGCATCATGCCTTTCAATGGTCTATATACATCAAGTATGATACGCCAATTGGTAGGTGTAGGGGGTGGAGAAGGTAAATCCAAACTGTCCCCAACACCTGTCACATAATTGTCGCTTAATTAGCAATTGATGTTGCTAAACCTCGAGTTGTATAGTTGCAGTCATCGAAATATCCATCAAATTCGATATGGGGCCAAGTGGATAATAATATACGTTGATGAATAAACTTTGCTAGTCGAGTACCATCCGCTTTATGTCATTGGATCGCGCTACTCTGTTACTATTGTTACAAGGCCTTCGAGGAAAGAAGCTATCCTGAAGCTGGCTCCGGTAAAAACCTGTTGTTATTTTTGAATATGTGGTGTAGTGTACGGTGACGCGTTCATTTCACTTCATTCATTTGTCGTCAACCGTTGCTGGTACCTACCGAGGTATAACACCCGGTTATTTTCGTGACTCCGACACAGTTCAACGAACACATTTTACCCCATTACACACACTGTTTCCATTTCCTCGCTCTACTGGTTTGTTGAGTAATAAACAAAAACAACGATCATTAATCGATAAACCAAGAAACGTTCTTCTTTCTCACAGATATTTCTGGATACAGGAGGTCCGTAATGTTTTATTCAAGAACCTCTGCTGTCGGCAAGAGATTGCCGCCTTTTGGGTTTCGAGGCCCTAAACAAATACAAAGTAACTAAATTCAATGAATAATGAAAACCACCATTTGTTTTTATGTAACCTAGTGTCAGGTTTAATGTTATATAAACTAGTGTCATGTTATGTAATAATACAGTCTGAGGTCGTTCCCTCTTCGCAGCGTTGATTGTTAAACGTGTTTCCGTTATCTCGTAAACACGGGTTTATTGTAAATAGCTCGGGCTCTCTGTGTGTGTGTGTGTGTGTATTGTTTTCTCACTCTCTCCATTTCTCTTATTCTTAATATTCTTCCTTCTCATCCAATTGTTTTCTTCTTATTTCCCTCCCTTAATAATATCACCATCTTTTCTACTCTAGGCACAAGGCCCGAAATTTTTGGGGAGGTGGCCAGTCGATCAGATCGATCTCAGTACGCAACTGGTACTTAATTTATCGACCCCAAAAGGATGAAAGACAAAGTCGACCTTGGCGGAACCTCCCTAAATAATATTTAAAATGCCAACTTGGGACAGTTATTTATAACTTAAAACTTTCTTTATGGTTGAGCATCTGAATGCAAGTGGAACGCCTATAGCTGGGCTCCAATCTGCCATAGGAACGCCCATAGGAACTTTATTATAAACTCGTGGTTGTCCTTGTCTGGGCTAACTTCGCGTTTTGTTCAAAGATTTCTTTTAGTCAGGAGAGAAAGCAGAGCCCTTAACCCAGTTTCGGGTTCTCGAAGCAAGAAAAAGGTTTCCTCAAATCGCAGACTTTCGTCCGAATGATTGTATCAAATTGAATTGCGCTAAAGGAATCCCTACCCTGAAGGTACCGCCAAGTAGGCCATGGGTGGGATTTTAACTCAGAATGTAAACAGCCGAAGCAAATACCGCAAGGCATCTGGTTCGACATTCTTGCACTTCTACCAACCCACTGTCTTTGGTTAATTATCTAGTTAAAGCCCCCCCCCCCAAAAAAAAAACAAGTGTAAGAGGTGTACAAAATTGTGTATTAAACGAATATGAGAGCAAAAATTTGCACCAACGAACCGGGGATGAGAAGAGGACTTTCGGAAAATTCACACGATCCGATTTTTTTCCTCTTAAATTTCAGAAAAATGGATTTCTTTTAATGAAATTTTATATAGATACCTTTCAAACGGCATAGATTACGATTATAAAGAAATACACACACACATCTATCTATCTATACATACATATACACACGCACACACAGATATATATACATACACACATATATACATATATATGCACACACACACCCACATATACATATATACGCACACACATACAGACATACGCGCACACACACACACACACAACTCCCAATCGGAGGAAGAAGTAATCTTCTAAGGTATTTTCAATGTTTTTTGTTCTTTCACCTTTACTTTGATTTCTACCCCCAGAAAGAAAACTCCATGGAATTCCATGGGGTACGGTACCCGATTCAGTCCCACTGCGTGGCATCTTGGGCAAGTGTCTTCTGCTATAGCCCCGGGCCGACCAATGCCTTGTGAGTGGATTTGGTAGACGGAAACTGAAAGAAGCCTGTCGTATATATATATATATATATATATATATATATATATATATTATATATATATATATATCTATATCTATGTATGTATGTATGTATGTATGTATGTATGTATGTATGTGTGTGTGTGTGTGTGTGTGTGTGTGTGTGTGTGTGTGTGTTGTCCCCCTAGCATTGCTTGACAACCGATGCTGGTGTGTTTACGTCCCCGTCACTTAGCGGTTGGGCAAAAGAGACCGATAGAATAAGTACTGGGCTTACAAAGAATAAGTCCCGGGGTCGATTTGCTCGACTAAAGGTGGTGCTCCAGCATGGCCGCAGTCAAATGACTGAAACAAGTAAAAGAGTAAAAAGAGAGAGTATATATATATATTTGTCTATGTATATATATTTGTGTATGTGTGTATGTATATATATTTGTGTGTGTGTGTATGTATATATATATATATATTTGTGTATATATATATATTTGTATGTATGTATATATATGTGTGTATGTATATAATGTATATATATGTGTGTGTGTATATATGTATGTGAGTATATATATATACTGTGTTTTTCTTTATTATCATAATCTATACCGTTTGAAAGGTATTTATATAAAATTTCATTAATGGGTACCCATTTTCCTGAAAGTTATGAGGGGAAAAATCGGATCGTGTGAATTTTCCGAAAGTCCTCTCTCCATCATCCGGTTCATTTGCACAAATTTTTGATTTCATATTCGTTTGATACACATTTTTTTACACCTCTTACACTTGTTTTTGTTTTGGTGGCCGGGTTTTAAGCTAGAAATAAACCCTGTCTTCGAGTGTTTCTTTTTGATCGACCCCTCCCACTCCGCGAAAAAAGGATCGACTCTCGGCCGTACATTGAACCCGCAGCGCTGATAACGAAGACTTCATCTTCATGTAATATAACTTTTAGACACACATCATCATCATCATTGTTCGACCGTGGTCGAGACAATGGAATTTACCATGTTGCGCCAGACTTCACGGTCCATCATAGCATTACGGAGGTCCTGTTGCTGGATGCCTGTATCCCTGGAGATTACATCAGGGTAGGAGAGTGTGCGCCCTCTGGTGTTGCGAGTAGATGGCTTCCAGAGGAGAAGAGTAGAAATTACTTCTTTTTCAGCTCTACAACAATGTCCAGCAAACTGGACTCTCCTACCTTTCACAAGAGATGACACAGGTGGTAATTTCCCATATATTTGCATTTTAGTTGGATGGCGCCTCCACGAGAGATTTTGAGCTCTCATAAGGAGGCGAGTGTAGGTTCCATCCAACCGCCTCTCAAGCTTCTTTGATAACGTCCAGGTTTCTGAGCCATATAGTAAAATTGGTTCGACTGTGGCTTTGAATATTTCAAGTTTGAAGTCTTTGATGACCAGATCTTATGCATGTCATTACAGGCTGACCAGGCCATACCCTTTCTAGTTAGAAAGTCTTTTCCAGATGATGATATGTATGAGCCAAGATATTTATAATCAGAAACCATATTTAAGGGCGCGTTTTTGAGAGTGTGGATGATGCAATCACTGTTGGACAGGCACTTGTTTATGTATTCAGTCTTGGTCATCTGATCAAGCAGACATATAAATCAAAACACATTCCATCCATGACATTCCGTCGCGAATATGATTCGAGGGATAGAGACTCTCCATCCCACGTGTCTCAGCATTTGAGCGACTGTTAGTTTCTATTTCTATTCGCGCCATCCACATAGAGGCTTCTTCGTTGACTCGGGGCTAAAAATTGCTGCTGTTAAATAGCAATTTCTATACAGAACCTGAATAGACAAACTGATAAATGATTTAAAACATTCCAGCCATGACCATCCCATAATTTTATCATTATCTAAAGCTTGTAACTTCTTTTATTACTAATTTCTAGGTAAAAAAAAAAATGAATGCCATTTTCGTCACCAGCAGGTAAAAAAACATCAAAACTACACTAAAAAAATAATCAGGTGAAAATTGAAAACCTTCAAATGGTTGGAAGAAATTAACAAGATCCCGTCTTTCCTTCTTTTAGATTAGGGTGTAATTCGAGGACGATTTGGCCGCTATTTCTAGCATGCCCAGCGACTGCGGATCTCCCCTCACCACCACCGAAAATAGTTTGTGTATATTGTAAATAAGATTATTTTGGGAAAGTCATTTTCGTAGAAATTAGGGTTAATTAGTTTATTGTCCTGTAGTTAGTAATTAAATACTACAATTTATATTTGTTGCGTACGTGACCAGCACACACATATAATGTGTGTATTGTGTGTGTGTATGTATATCTTTATATATATAAAACTGAGAATGTGTGTCTGTCTGTGTGTTTCCCTAAAACTTGAGAACTACACAACCAATTTCATTCAAATTTTACACATGCCTTACTTAGGGTCCATGTAGTATCATGGGAAAAAAATGTTCAACTTCTTGCCTAGAGCGAGCCCATAGCAATATCATATCTTC
>NC_043021.1:26544276-26559276 GCF_006345805.1 Octopus sinensis
AGGAATGGCAGACACTTCAGAGCGTCGAACAAAATATTTTGCAGTTATTTACGTACGGCGCTTTAAAGCTCCGAGTTCAAATCCTGCCGAAACCAAATTTGTTTTTCATCTTTTCGGAGTCGAATAAATAAAGGGTAAAGTGGTCTCTTTGGTACAAAACAGACGGCACCACATACTAAACGATATGCTACATTCATCTAGTTTATAAAAATAAATCACCATTTTACATAAGTGATTGCTATGATTATTAATTAAACCGAGTTAATTAGCGTTTTATTGTATATTTTATAGTCATAAAAACAGCTCACTTAAGAATTTTTGCAGACACTTGGGGATTCCATATGTATTGAATAAATAACAATTTCTGACCCGACGAGGGGGACCTGTTATTAATAACACTAATTAAACCGACCTAATTACCATTTTATTGTATATTTTGTAAATAATCAAACACCATAATTTCGGCTTTTTGTTGACATTCATGGATTCCATCATGTTTCAATGTTGTCCTTTCCGTTTCGGAAGGAGGTCGTTCTTTTCGTACAAACTGGGCATTTTTACTCGTTAAGGTCCCGTCAAGTACTGAGGTGAATGACATCGGCAAACGCCTTGTACTTTAATCAGAAACTATAATTGAATTTTATATAATTTCGTTTGTTTTTGGCCACATTTAGCCCGGAGATCTTTGATAGGGAGCTGGGTGGTGATGCTAGAGTAAATAGTGTCTTAATTTTAGCTTCTTTCTTTAGCACTAAAATGGATGAGATATAATTCTCAGCATAAAACCTGAAAGGTGCCACCGGCCAGCCTGTCTTAAGAAGCTTTTACCTCGCTTGTTTGTTTATTTCGTTACTTGAACGTTAGTTATTTCGGTGTCCCGCCCAGAGAAAGCAGACTTAGTGGAACATCCGCAAAGGATTTTGAAATACTTTATCCACTTGGATTATTATCTTACATCAGATTTATTGGAGGGAGGTGCGCAGAAAAGATGTGACGTTAATGTCTTTCCCAAGAGCGTTAACAACGTAGATGAAATGGCTTTCGGGATGGGCTGGCATCCCTCTCTTGAAGTACATCCAATTTAGGCTCAATAGTTCAGGTACTTAAAGGGAGAATGCCTGTTGATTTTACGAGAAATATTTGATATTTATTATTAATACAACAAACTGCATACTATAATAAATAATTATATTTTATTTTTGCATCAATTTATTATTATTATTGTTATTATTATCCCTTAATCAAACTAGTTTTAACTTTCATAAATATGGTTTTAGTCCTAGTATTTTGTCTCTGTTAAATTTTTTATTTAGCCATTTGTGATTCTAGTCTTGGTTTCAGTTCCACTACTTGGCACGTCGGACAAATGTCTTCTACTATTGCTCAGGGCCGAATCTGCTTGCTAGAAAATTAAAGAAGTTTGTGTGTGTTGTGTTGTGTGTGTGTGTGTGTGTCTCCTTGTTTTGACATCATAAAATGATTTTAAATGAGGAACAACATCATTATAATAACAATGTCATTTGTTTCCAGTGTTTCTGGTCATGAGGTAACCTTGTTCAGAAAGAGATGAGGGTTAGTGACAGGAAGGATTTTGGTCATACAAAATCTGCCTGAACAAAATCCTTCAGAACCATGGCAGCAGGGAAAATTGGGCATTAAAACAATTATATTGAAACAATATGAAAATTGGGTGGGGGAGTTTAGAAAGTGCAAACAAACGAGATCGGTAATTAAATAAAGGTATGCACATCTCCTTAATTATACATTGCTCTAGGTGACACCTCAAAACACTTATGGCATTATCACAGGTGATATTGGTGAGGCTGAGGCTCTGGGATGGACTGTTACATTCCTGAGCATCATCCGACGTTTGTAGGGGCTGGATTGCCAACATCCACGTAAGTTGTCTTGCTTCTCTGAATACCTTGAAATTCACAGGTGGCAAAATATAATTTACTGACAGATTACAATATTTCAGTGTCCTGTTCCATTTATCTACTGATGTAGTGCCCCCACCATCCCACTTTGGGCCTCCACTACAGCATTAAGGACAAATGAACAGGATAAGGCATTGAAATATGATTTCTCTGTTAATTATATCACATGGAACGGATGAGTCATAAACTGTGAGGTCCTTTATGAGGCATCTGATTGTAGTCTAAGGGGCAAAAAGGGACTTGATGAGGTCATTCATTGGTCTCTGGATACCCCATTCTGGTAACAGAATCGAGGGGGCACTTACACAGGTTGGAGCTTGTTTAATGATTTAAAATGATTCCATTGTGGTGTGTGTGGTTTGCATTTAGTTGATGTCAATCCATGGAGACTCCTGGAATTGAGGGACTTCCCATAATGATGCCTCATTCTTCAACATACATCAGTTCTGACTCTGGAGGCAATGGACATATGAAGCTTATCCAGGATAATTAAACCACCGATGTTTGCCCAACACAAAGGGTTAACCCAATCTCATGAAAGTTGGTAGCACCTTGAGTGCTGATCAGATAAATCAAGAGAAGTGTTCTTGGCAACATCTGTTGCATTTTGTCAAAATTTACCATTATGATTCTTATCATTGTAGTTAGTTATTTATTTCAGTTTTTTTTTTCATATGATATACTTGGAGACATCATTAGCATGGTTTCCTAGGGTTATAGGGCATTTATTGATCCTTCATCAATCACACACCATCACTCTGATATCTCTGTCAGTATTGGCTAACGTCCAGTTTGTGTTCAGATAGCACTACCACTCCTATGGCTCACACCTCCTGCAGTACAACCACCGTGAAGCAACCTCTGCAGAAGGACTGATGCTGAAGACCCTGCATTCCACCTTCATGGGATCACACCTTGTTTTGTCCTTGGTACCTACCCTCGGTTCTATTACACAAATCTGCTATTTTTAAAGCAATATGGATTAAAATCTTCCTTCAAAATTCCATGTTAATTCCTGCTTCATGTAGCAGCTTAATAATGAGAAAATCATTTTTCTAAATTCATTATTATTTTCTACGTTGAGACAAGGCAGAGTATTTCAAGAGAAATATGGTAAGAAAACGGTTAATAGTTCAGGGCTGTGTTTAGCAAGATTTTCAATTCTCATATTGTCTCACTCTCTTGTCTCTTACCTCGTACCTGTATGGAAGACATCAAATGATTATGATGATGATAATGATGATGTTTCAGTACTATGAATAGGAAAGCTTATCACCAATTATTAGATTGAAGCAGGGTGGGGTGGGTGTGGGGTGATATAAGGAATGTGTTTTGTTGGCTTGTTTGTGCCGAGTTGAAAATCTTCCAAACAGACTTGGATTTGATCCTGACACCTGCACACCAACACACACCCACCAGTTCTCTATCATATCATTTAAAGGATTAGTAATCTATGCATAGGTTTTAGTCAGTATGACTTAGGATAAGGTGTTTCATCACCATCATCATCATCATCATCATCACTTATCATCCACTTTCAATGCTGGCATGGGTTGGATAGTTTGACAGAATCCAGCAAGCCAGAGGACCATGCCAAGTTCTACTGTCTGCTTTGGTATGGTTTCTATGGCCGGTTGCCCTTCCTAATGCCAACCACTTTACAGAGTGGACTGGGTGCTTTGTACATGGCACCAGCAAAGTAAGGTTAGTAAATAACTGACAAGACAAGACCTCTCAACCGAAGTGGGGTGTAGTATTGAGGGAGGTGGCTCTGTGCCAGGAGATGAGAGGTCAGAGTATGAATAGAGGGGGGTGTCTTGCAGTAAAACGGATATGTGGTTATTTCAGTTGGAAAAAAATGAGAGGAGAATGGATAATAGGACAGAATTCATTGAAGCAGATCATCTCTGGTTGGATGCACTTTCTTTTGCTAGCCTTCACCTGTTACCAGGTTTGGTAAAAAATTTTCCCATGGCTGGAAATATTTTCATGGGAGATTGGAATCAAACAACACTGCTTGTATGATGGTGACACTCATTTACAACTATTGCATGACGTCAAGCCACAGCAATGCTAACACACACAGCTATGCACACTAATACACACTTGTACATACATACATACATACATACATACATACATACGTACATAGATACAATGGGCTTCTTTCAGTTTCCACTCACAAGGCTTTGTTCAGTCTGCAGTCATCATAGAAGACACTTGCCCAAGGTGCCATGCAGTAGCATTGAACCCAGAACCATGTGGTTGGGAAGCAAGCTTCTTACCCACACAGCTTATTATTATATATTGCCAACTGTGTATTGTATAAATTGGTTTCTAATATTCCTTATAATCTTACAGGTTCCATTCCATTTATTGATGGGGGGGTAAGGACTTTATTTTTTCCCCCAAAAATTAATGTAATTTCTAGATAATCTTTAAATCACTAAAGATTTTTTAATAAATATTTAAACAACTTGTGTTAATGTTTGGTTGTTAAATGCTTATATTGACTTCATGTAACTTTAGTGTAATATTTTAGTGTGTGGATTTGTCTTAAGAAAAAGAGGTTAGGGTTTCTTGGACTAAGAAATTCAATTCAGATGAAGCCGATGATTTATTTTGACAAAAAAAAACTGAAAAAATTCTTTAATTATTCCTCTGAAATATTTTGATTTCTGGTGATTCCATCCTTAAACCCTTTCTATTGAAATGCACTGCTTTTGTTTCAATTAATTTCGAAAATAATTAGGAATTTACTAAAATAACCATGTCGTTATCAAGCTAGAGTTTGGAACATAAATCAAGAGGAAATTTTAACGGAACCTTTAAATTCAGACCATTTCAATCGTTTTATTTCTTGTGGAGTACATTGTCTTTGTTTCAGTAAGTTTTGAAAGTAATGAAGAATTCAATAAAATAGCTTTGTAAGGATTAAGCTGGTGTTTGGGATATAAATTAACCTGAAATTTTGAAGGAATGTTTTAATTTAGATAATTTGGAAGCACAAAATTTTTACCAAAGAACTAGGGGCCGTCTGAGATGGGTTGGTATCAAAAGGGTTAAAATAAGACATTTGTATAAGACCAAGTGTAGTTATGTTTGTTTTTGACTTAAAATATATGGATTATCATATTTTGACTCCTTAACATTTAATCCGGCCACATACCTGTTTTATGTTCAAGCAGACGAGATCGGGCCTCTCACACCTTCTCCACAATGTCATTCTAAAAATAAACAATCGCATCATCCACACAAGGTTAAATGAAAGTGCTCACACACTAGAATAGAACTTTTTCCCCAAAAAGATTAGTAACATCTTGGTAAAAGATTTCATAACATTTCTTTAAAAAACCATCATCATTGTTTAACGTCCACTTTCCATGCTGGTATGGGTTAGACGATTTGACTGAGGTCTTGCGAACCAGATGGCTGCACCAGACTCCAGTATGATCTGGCAGTGTTTCTACGGCTGGATGCCCTTCCTAACGCCAACCACTCCGAGAGTGTAGTGGGTGCTTTTACATGCCACTTGCACGAGGGCCAGTCAGGCGGTACTGGCAATGGCCACACTCAAATGGTTCTTTTTATGTACCACCTGCACAGGAGCCAGTCCAGCGGCACTGGCAATGACCTCACTTGAATGTTTTTTCACATGGCACCAGCACAAGTGCCAGTGAGGCGACGCAGGTAACAATCATGCTTGAATGATTTTAAAAAATCACTTGAACACTTCAAAACTGTATTAAGTAAATCTCATAGACTTTCTAATATATATATATATATATATATAAAGAACAGAGATGACAAAGGAATCAAACAGTTATTTTGTGACGCTAATGAAGTTCATAAAATAATTGTTCTATTCGTTTGTCGTCTCTATTCTTGTTACCACTTTCTACCCAAGATTAATTCTTTGTCCAGAAGCATACCCATATTGAGTTCTACACCAGGCTATTAGTCTTGTAATGCCTAAGCAAAATGTATAAATGTGTGAAGGCACACGGCCCGGTGATTAGGGTATTTGGCTCATGATTGTAAGGTTGTGAGTTCGATACCTAGTGGGGGCATTATGTCCTTGAGCAAGACACTTTTTCATGTCACTCCATTCCACTCAGCTGGTAAAAATGTGTTGTACCTGTAATTCAAACGGGCCAGCCATGTCACGCTGAATCTCCCTGAGAATTTTGTTAAGGATATGTGTGTCTGTGGAGTACTCAGCCACTTGCATGTTAAGTTCACGAGCAGGCTGTTTGGATCAACTTGAACCCTCCTCATTGTATCTGACAGACACCCCGGCCCACATAAGTTTGCAGGTGAACCCGCCTATATTTCTTGGAAGATGAAGGCACCAGGATTGGTCCCTCCTGACCCTCTTACAATTCAGCAGAGAGAAAGAGATAGGAGTTGATCCCAGTATTTTTTTAATCTTTTAGTCAGATGGGAAGGCAATGCCCATGACCCTTTTCCCATTACAGGCTTTTGAGACTGGTGGGAGTGAAAGAGGAAGGGATTCCCAAACAGAAAACTTAACCTCAATGCTTGTAACATAGTAGTGTCCTTTAAAGGCATCCAAAGTGCCAAGTGATGATGTTAAACCGGGTGATGCCTTAAGTATAGCATAAAAGGAAGCCACCGTGGGATTTGAACTCAGATCACATAGAACTGGAACAAATATTACAAGGCATCTTACAGTTCCACTAATTCATTATCTTGGATTGGTGCTTATCGCTTCCTCCACCTCCCATCGGCAGTGAAAGGCAATGGTGATCTCAGCAAGATTTGAACTCAGAACGTAGAGACACAATGACTACAGCAAAACATTCTGCCCAATGGGCTAATGACTGCTACTTTATTTATCAATGCTTGAGGAATGACAGGCAAAATTGATCATGGCAGGAACTGAGCTCAGTGCTGAGCCCAGTTACTGAGTCACTGCAATGCACTCACTGCTCTACCAGTTCTGTCAATCACCTAGCCCCCAAGTGGTATATGGTAGAAGTTTCCCTAAAGTCTTAATACTAAAGTTGTGCTTAATTCGTCGTCTAGACTCCTTATTAGGAGGTTTCTGGAGCAAACAGGCATAAATAAAGTAAACTACTTTTCATAATTAAAGTATAATATATGCATATGTAAATTTGTTAACATGTGACTTTCGGGTAAATATAATTACTGACATTAAAATATGCTGATTGGTTTGGTTATTAGCAGACTTATGTACAGTGAGATTTTTTTTTTCAAATTTGGAGAGAAAAAACCATTTTTTAAAAACTTTAACAGTCAGGATTTCAGTCCTTAATATGTCTGAACCGTTTTTTTCCTGTATTTCTAATGATATGTGCTACCTGTATTTAAATTAATTTTTAAAATCTTTTATCTTTTACCTGTTTCACTCATTAGATGATGGGTGTGCTGGGGCAGAGCCTTGAAGAATATTAGTCGAATATCTTGACTCCACTACTTGTTTTTTTCTTTTTTAGCTTGGCATTTATTCTATCAGTGTCCTTTGATGGCCTTGCTAGGTCACAGGGATGTAAACACACCAATACTGGTTGTCAAGTAGTGCTGGGCGACAAACAAAGATGCATGCACATTCATATACAATGGGCTTCTTTCAGTTTCCATCTACCAAATCCACTCTCAAGGCTTGGTCAGTCGACCCAAGGCTATAGTAGAAGACACTTGCCCAAGGTGCCATGCAGCAGGACTGAACCTGGAACCATGTAGTTACTTACCACACAGTCATGATGATGGAACATAAATTAACAAAGTATTTTGATTGAAGTTTTTAATTTAGATAATTTTAAAAGAGGAAGTTTGTATCATAAAGTTGGGATTAGCGTTAGGCAAGTATCAAAAAAATGTTAATTTTTATATTTTTAAATTTTCCTTATTGAGGAAAAACCATACCCCAAATCCCAAACTTTAAGGTTCTCATATTGAAATAGAAATGATGAGAGTTTTTATAGAATGTATTTTCTGGCATACAAGTCAATGTAATATATAAATGTGAATACGTTGTATAAACATTCAGACATTGTTATTATCTTTCCATGGCTGGCTGCGTTTCATCTGCAGTATTTTCTCCTTCAAAGTTGTTTTGGTTTACAAGTTGACCTATCTTTTTTGTATGTCAGAAAATATACTTTTTTATGAGTTTTTACTGTATATATTTATTATCATTATATTTATTTCTTTATTGCCCACAGGGGGCTAAACATAGAGGGGACAAACAAAGGGATTAAGTTAATTACATCGACCCCAGTGCGTAACTGGTACTTATTTAATTGACCCTGGAAAGATTGAAAGGCAAAGTTGACCTCGGCGGAATTTGAACTCAGAACGGCAGAAGAAATACTGCTAAGCATTTCGCCCAGCATGCTAATGATTCTGCCAATGGTTCTCAACCGGGGTCCATATGGCCCCTGAAGGTCCATATAAGATTCTTGGGGATCCACACAACAAAGTAGTATACTGAGGATCCACAATATTGTTTTAAGGGCCCCCATGCAAAAATTTTGCTTTAGATGTAAGTATTGGTATTTATTACAAAACATCGAATGGCTATGGGGATCCACCATAGTAAGATAGTTCTCAAAAGGGTCCATAGATAAAAAAATGGCTGAGAACCCCTGTATTAAAGGGAATAAGAGGATGAGTTGCTAGAATCATTAATATGCTGAGCAAAATGGTTAGCGGTATTTTGTTTGTCTTTAGGTTCTCAGTTTAAATTCTGTCAAGATCAACTTTGCCTTTCATCCTTTTGGGGTTAATAAAATAAGTACCAGTTGAACACTGGGGTCCAAGCGACCAGTCAGCACCCTCCTTCAGAATTTCAGGCCTTGTGCAAGGATTTATACTAAAAGTAATTCCACAACAAACTGTGAGATTGACATAAAGCTTTTATATTTTTTATTTTCCTTCTCAACTGGAATCACTCACACAACAGCTTTTGTCACCATAAAACTACAATCAAACAGTTAAGGATTATGTTGTGGCTGTTAAATACACCACCAACCAACTTACATTTAACAATACGTTTTTAGGCCATTTAACCGTTTCAATACCAACTTACCTGAGACAGCTCCTAGTTCTCGGATAAAAACCACCTGTTTCAGAGTTCAAATGTCACTGAGATCAGTTTTGCTTTTCATTCTTTCGGGGTCGATAAAATAAGTCGCAGTTGCACACCGGGCTTGATGTTGGGCATTGGGGTTGATGTAACTAACTCTCTCCCACAAGATATTTCAAGCCTTCTTGCGCTTAGGGTGGGAAAAAAATTACAATAAGTGGCAGAATCATTAGTGCATCAAACAAAATGCTTAGCAGCATTTCTTCTGGATCTCTATGGTCTGTGTTCAAATCCCACTGAAGTCAACTTTACTTTTCATCCTTTTAGGTTCAATAAAATACCAGTCAAGTACTGGGGTCAATGTAATCGAGTAGCCTCGACCCCTAAAATTATTGGCCATGTGCCAAAATCTGAAACCATTATTATTATTATATTGTCATTATCAACATTATTGTTATTATTATTGCTATTGTTGTTGTTGTTATTAAGGTGGTGAGTTGGCAGAATGATTAGCAAGCCAGATCAGAAGGTTGAGGATCATTTCATCTTTATGTTCGAAGTTCAAATTCCACTGGGGACGACTTTGCCTTTCATCCTTTTAGGGGGTCGATAAAATAAGTACCGGTTCAATACTGGGGTTGATGTAATTGACTAGTCCCCTCTCCTGAACTTGCTGACCTTTAGCCAAAATTTGTGACCCATTATTATTATTATTATTATTATTATTATTATTATTATTAAGGCAGTGAGCTGGCAGAATCAGCACGCTGGATGAAATGTTTAGCGGTATTTTGCCTGTTGCTATGTTCTGAGTTCAAACTCCCCTGAGGTTGACTTTGCCGTTCATCCTTCCATGGTCCATAAATTAAGAACCAGTTGTGTACTGGGGTCGATGTAATCGACTTGTCCCCTCCCCACAAATTTCAGGCCTTGTGCCTCTTTAGTCGAAAGGATTATTACTATTATTATTAGCACAGCTGTATTACTTCTAAGAACCTTCATTTGATGGCAATTATCTGTTATAGGGTTAAAATACTTTTTTGTTTGCTATTAGAATATAAAGGAAGTATTGTGGGAGGTGCCAATCATTTGTTGCCAAGAAGAGAATAAATTTTATCCAAGATTATATCTAAGACAATTCTGAGATGTAAATTAGTAAATTATTTGTCACCCACAAACTCATTTAGTTCAAATATTTTGCAACTGACATTTTAAATAATTAAAAAAAAATACAAAAATAACGAAATGCCTCAACAACAACAACAACAAGAAATTGCTGATTTCAGCGAGTTCACCTTCTCACAGACATTTGATTCTGATTTAAAAAACAAACAAAATCAAAACAAAACAAAACATTCTAAAATCAACAATAAAAAAAAAAAAACCATGAACAAGAATAAAAGATCATGTTTTATTTTTGTTTTTGTTTTGGAAGATTGTTGTTGGATTTTTCTTTTTTCCTTTTCTCTGGAATTTGATACTTGCAGGAGTGTTTGGAGATGTTCTGGGCCAAATTCCATTGTCTGAACACTTGTGCTTTTCTGCTGTTGTCATAAATAGGCCGGTGGAGCTGAGAATTAGTGCTTGTTGGTATCAGCCTTGCCTGTGGGAACTAAACTGCTTCTGATGGTTACATTTCTGCTGGAAGAACAGGAAATAAATCTACCACACATTTCTATAGGCATCGTTGCCTCTCTTCCTTATTATTCTACCAGATTTCCAATTGGTTTAACTTTAACAGAGATGAATAAATTTTGTTGTATCTTGGGTGGGTCATTATGGCAGTAATAAACACTGGTTCTATTTCATTTATTATTATTATTATTATTATTATTATTATGAAGGTGGCGAGCTTGCAGAAATGTTAGCACACTGGGTGAAATGCTTTGCGGTATTTCGTCTGTCTCTATGTTCCTAGTTCAAATTCCTTTGATGTTGACTTTGCCTTTCATCCTTTTGGGGTCGATAAATTAAGTACCAGTTGTGTACTGGGGTCGATGTAATCAACTGGCCACCTCTCCCAAAATTTTGAGCCTTGTGCCTAGAGTAGAAAAGAACTGTTAGCATGGTGGGTAAAATGCTTAGCGACATTTCATCTATCTTTGCGTTCTGAGTTCAAATACTGGCTTTCATCCTTTCAGGGTCAATGAAATAAGTACCAGTTGAGCACTGGGGTTGTTGTAATCGACTTACACACTCTCCTGAAATTGCTGGCCTCGTGCCAAAATTTGAAGTCATAATTATCAGCATCGTTTGTCAGTCCACGGTGGCAAGGTGGTGGAATCATTAGCAAGCTGGATAAAATGCTCATCTGCATTTTTTTTGGCTTTATGATCTGAGTTCAAATTCAGCTGAGCTCAGCTTTACCTTTCATCCTTTTGGGGTTGATAAAATAAGTACCAGTTAAGCAGGAAGTTGGGGTCAGTGTAATAGGGTAGTCTCCTCCCTGCAAATTTCAGGCCTTGTGCCTATAGTAGAGAGAAGCATTATTCGTCAGTTTAAGGTGTGAGGCTGGCAGAATCGTTAGCACACCTGGCAAAATGTTTAGTGGCATTTCTTCCAGTTTTATGATCTGAGTTCAAACTCTTCTGAGGTTGACTTCACTGTTCATCCTTTTGGGGTTGATGATATAAGTACCTGTTGAGCACTGGGGTTGATCTAATTGACTTCCCCTCCCCTTCAAAATTGCTGGCTGTGTGGTTGGCATTAGCAAGGGCATCCAGCTGTAGAAGCTCTGCCAGATCAAGATTGGAGCCTGGTGCAGCCATCTGGTTTGCCAGTCCTCAGTCAAATCATCCAACCCATGCTAGCATGGAAAGCAGACGTTAAACGATGATGATGATAATGATGTGTCGAATTCAGAATGAATTATTATTTGTCAATTCATTAACCGCTAACAAATAAACAAATCGTTTGATTAATTGTTCAGTCATTCTATCAATCAACTAGGTTTGTTAAAAGTCTTTATTGTTGCTATCCCTCATCAATAAAATACCCGCTTTGATCCAGGTGTCTTTGATGCAGATTGATTGGCTTGTAATAATTAAAGAGCTGAAATAGCCACCAGAGAGAGAGAGAGAGAGAGAGAGAGAGAGAGATAGAGAGAGAGAGTGTGTGTGTGTTAACTAACTGGCACTCCATCGGTTATGATGATAAGGGTTCCAGTTTATTCGATCAACGGAACAGCCTACTCGTGAAATTAACATACAAGTGGCTGAGTACTCCACAGACACGCATACCTATAATGTAGTTCTCAAGGAGATTCAGTGTGACAAGGCTGGGCCCTTTTGAAATACAGGTACTATTGATTTTTGCCAGCTGGGTGGACTGGAGTGACGTGAAACAGAGTGTCTTGCTCAAGGACACAACACGCTGCAGGCTACAGAATTCCTGATCTGATGATTGTGAGCCAAATACCATAACTGCTAAGCCACACGCCTTCACCTGTGTTTATTACTGCTATAAGATATTACAAAATGTTTCAACACACAAATCCACATCAAGAATCTTGCAAACCACACACACACACACACAATAACTGTTTTTTTTTTATAGTAAAGGCTATAAATGATGATCTACAACTCATATCACCACTAATTTTTGTTGCATAACCCTTAGTCAGTCTTGATTCAGTAGACATACACTACACTCAGACATTCCAACCATGACCAGCCTACCCTTTTGTCATAGGTGGTTTATCTGGGACTGCATTGAGCAATGCACTTTTCCTTTTCAAAATGATAAGGTGTAAAACGGCTGCTATTTCTAGCACGTCGAGCAACTTCTTATAACCTGCCTCTTTGGGTCATACCACTATCACTTTTGCTTTACAAATATAGCGACAAAGGCATGAATGCCTTTCCATTACATCATTAAAGAAATTATATCGACTAAAGTTTATAAATGTTAAAGTTTTGCAGTGGAGTAGCCATGATTAGCTCTGTCTAAATGAACCTGTGATACAAATATAATTTAAGTATTTTAATTAGTGTTAACAAATTTAATGAAGTAAGCATCAAAGATCTAATTTATACATTAGGTCAATGATTAATGCTATTTTAATTAATTTTGGCAGCAAGTACCTAAGACAGTTTTTTTTTTTAATGTGGAACAGACCTCGTTATGAGACGCAATGTAATGTAGATAGATTTAATAATGAATTTAATTCAGTGGAACTGTCTTAATGAAAATAATCCTTATTGGACTTAATTTGATTAAGATAGATTTAATTGGGTCTATCTTAGTGAAGACAATCTTTATGGATGAAGATAGTCCTTATTCACAGTATCAATGAGATTATTGGAAGTCGTCATACACCATTGGTCACAATGCACTTCCTCATTGTTGTAGCTTTCAAATGATACCTCCCCACTGGCTAGGCATGCAGACCAACATTCTCCCTGAATGGGACGCTAGTCCCTTAGAGGGTTGGCTCATTTGCAGTTGAGTGGACTGGAGCGTTTTGCTCAAGAACACAATGCACCACCCAGTCTGGGAATTGAAACCATGATCTTACAATAAGGAGTGCAACACTCTAACCACTAGGCCATGCTCCTTCATAGTCCTTATTACACCTGCCTTAATGAGGATAGATCTGTTGGACCTAACTTTCTTGGAGCTCCAGAGCTTGTCTGAGACAATGTGAAGAATCTTGATACAGGGGGAAATGAAACATAGATGTTGCACTGTTGCATTATAACAAGACATTGGCTCATGCACCATTCCTTGTCCAAGAGTTTTTGGCAAAGCATGAAATGACTCTCATCTCCCAGTTGCCTCACTTTCTGGATTTGGTTTCCAAAACTGAAATCCACATTGATTTCAGGCGATAGAAGAGATTGAAGAATATTCCTAACAAGAACTCTGTACCAAACCCTGGAAGTCTTTTCAGCTGATGCTTATAAACCATTTTAAAGGAGGCAAGTCTGATTAAATTGTAGGTAAAGCAATAAATTACGTTTTCTCTGAAAAAAAATTATTTTTTTGTTTTTAAACTGACATGTGGGTGGTATTGGTGAGTGAGCAAGGATTCAGAAATTGTTTTGGTCAAAATTCTAACCGAAGCCTGCTTCTCTCAGTTCTTGCAGATTCTCTTGTAAGATTCAAGAATTAAAACATTTTGAAGGAGATTTGGCTGTCATACTGAGGGGATTAAATGATTATAAAGAAATTCCACTGATTGGTTTGAGAAGCTGTCTGTTGACTTGTTTAAAATGTTATCTTTCAATGTATTTTTGTGTTTGTTCCATGAAGGATTAAAAAATAAGTTTAACTTAAGACAAATACATTTGCTAGAAAAGCAGCCAGATTTCACTTAATGCACATCCTATCATCTTAAAATACCAGGAGGAAAAAGGACATGTTAACATTATAGTTCCATATTTCCAAAAAGACAGTTTCTATAGTTTGAGCTTACTTTGTGAATGGTGAAAAGAATTGAATATTTTTTGAGGTTTTAGAACAATAGAATAAATGTATTAAATACATAGAGAGAGAGAGAGAGAGAGAGAGAGAGAGAGAGAGAGAGAGAGAGAGAGTGAACATAAGACATGCAAGATAAGTGCACATACTAGGTTTGGTGGCAGTTAATGGGTAAAGGAATGTTACACAACACATACGCACTCAGTGATAAAGAAAGACTCATAGAGACAGAAGAGGAAGTAATGACAATAAAAAATTATTCTTTTTGCGAATTAGTATTTATTTCCTCATTTTGTATAAAGTATCAACAGATTTAATAAAAGTTCAACCGTAATTATTAAATGTATGTTATATTCGAACCCAGTACTTATTTTTTAAGTCTTGTACTTAATCTATTGATCTCTTTTGCCAAATTGTTAAGTCACAGGGATGTAGACACAAAGACATGCACACACCCACACAATGGGCTTCCACACAGTTTCTATCTACCAAGTTTATTCACAAGACATTGGTCAACTCAGGGTGGTAGTAGGAGACACTTGTTCAAGGTACCACATTGTGGGACTGAAC
>NC_043021.1:26564276-26579276 GCF_006345805.1 Octopus sinensis
AGCAGTTGTTCTTGTATACCAGCTTCCCCCTCTCCACACCACCTATGTTATCCAAGCAAAAGACAAAGGCCGGTGAACTGGAGCAACATGAATTAAAGTGTCTTCCTTGAAAAAACAACACACCACCTGGTCTGGGAATCAAACTCACTACCTCATGATTGTAAGCGTACTGCTCTAACCTATGAACCAGGCAGTCACCAGCTTTTAAGCCCTCTTGCAGATTTCTAATGCAGCGAATATATAACTGTTAAAGAGGACAACAAACGTTAAGGCAAGGCAAGCATCTCAAGTCATATACATTATTATTATTATTATTGGAAAAAAAATTCAAAGTCTTACAGCTGTTTCTGGGATATTCCAGAGTATGGGAATTCCCTATTTGTCTCTGGTGATGGAATATCCCAGAAACAGCTGTAAGACTTTGAATTTTTTTTTCCAATAATAATAATAATAATAATAATAATAATGTATATGACTTGAGATGCTTGCCTTGCCTTAATGTTTGTTGTCCTCTTTAACAATTATATACAAATTTCAATTTTATCTATTTCTCTATAGATTGAAAACAATACTGAACAGCCTGAATTGAATTTGACCCTTATTGGGGTCCTCATCAGAGATGGCTACATCACTTGCTCCATCCAAGAGAAACAAACAGCCAATCTGTTTATATACTCATGAAGTCCAGTAGGTACAGAGGGATGGACTTACTAATTTGCATACCATCAGCGTTAAGCTCTTTATTTTAATACCAGTGACCTGAGGAACCCAGTCAACATCACATCAAGCTGATAGCATGGGTTGGATGGAGATGGGTTGAAGCATTGTTTTACAGTTAAATGATTCGTCAGTTAATTTCTGGTAGAGCTACAATTTATATCTAATGAATTAATTTATTGTAATCTCATGATTATACTTGCTCACAAAATCAGTTCTTCTATTTAGAATGTCTGTTGTTTTCATAAATTCTTGGAATGTTTCCTTATTGGAGAGATTGCATGGCTAAAATAAGTTATAAGATTTTACCATTAGTATGTCTCTGTCTGTTGCCATACATAGTTTGATAGGACCCATGGCATTCCTCTTACTTGCAAATTCAAAGTGGATTTATGATTTGTGTAACTATTTTTAAAGGGTACCTCACACATACCTATATAACTTTGATGAAAAGAATTGCCTTGGCACTGTGTTTACAAAGAAAGGGATAAAGCTCAACTGCTTCACTTACATGGCTGATTATATTGGTAGTTATTACCCTGAGGCATAATTGTTTTATGTGGACATTGGGTTGCATGGCTGTATGATATGGTTTAGTGTTGTTGCTATTTGCAGTAATGGTGTTTATGCTAGAAAAAACAACTAATGTGCATTTAATGTCTTGATAATTAGTCTGTGAAGTTTGTTGCTGACAGGGAAATGTTATGTATGTGTGTTTAGATCTTCCGCTGTTATATATTCAAACATTGTTAAAGAAACCAAACAACTGTTTCTTGTTTTCGATATAAATCATTATCCTCATCTGTCTTCTTTTCCATGCTTGCATTGATCACTAGAATTTACTGAAGTGGATTTTCTATGTTGCCAACCCTCACCTTTTCCCAAGCAAAATAATATTTCTCCATGGCTGGACATGTCTCAAGAAAACTGCAAACAAAGAGCACCACTTGCATGGCAGTCACACTTGTTTACAAATACTATGCAATGCCAAGGCAAGAACACACACACACACACACACCACACACACACACACACACACACACACACACACGTGTGTGTGTGCATATACACGACAAGGTTTTTTTTGTTTCTCTCTACTGTATTCACTTACAAGGCTTTGGTTGGCCAAAGATGACCAAAGCCCTGTGCATGGATTTGGTAGATGGAAACTGTAAGAAGCCCATTGTGTGTGTTTGTATTTCCTTGTCTTGCCATTGTACGATAGTTGTAAAAATGCATCACCGTCACATAAGTCGTGTCTTTCATTTCCAATCTTTCATAAAAACATGTCTGGTCATGCGAGAAATATCATCTTATTTAGAAACAAGTGAGGCTTGGTGACAGGAAGGGCATCCAGCTACAGAGAATCTCAATGAATTCTTCATCTGACCCCTGCATGCATGAAGCGGTAGATGTTAAAACGATTATGATGCTGAGAAGTAAATCTGTTTGGGTCGGTTGATAGTCTATCACTGCAAACTTCTCCCACGAATGGATTAGAACCTATTGCTCTGTAACCCAACAAGTGGTTCTGTTGCTTAGCAAACTGTTTGTTGTTTGTTCTGAGAGTTAAGCGTCTTCCCAGCTGCTGGTTTGAAACCCTATTGTCTCAGTTACCTGTACACCCCCCACCACAACCAGTAGAATGGTAGTAACATCATCATTATTGTTTTAACATCCACCTTTCCATGCTTGCATGGGTCAGCTGGAATTTGATGAGGCAGATTTTCTGTGACTGGATGCCTTTCCTTTCCCCAACCCTTACCTCTTTCCAAGTCAGAAAACATTTCCCCATGACCAGACATATTTTTTCATAGAAGACTAGAAACAAGCAGCATTGTTTGTAAGATGGTAACTCTCGTTTATAACTGTCACATGATATCAAAGCAACAGTATCCACCCGTCACAGCCGAATCACAGTCCACTGGACGTTCCAGTCTTGGTTTCATGGGGAAAACAGCATTTATTAAAATCATCATGAATTGTTTTCTGTAATGCAACTCACTTGACGGTCTACTTATGTCTCATGTGACCCACTCCTTGAAAAAGGTTTATGTCTGATATATTATGTAGCACACACACACTCATATATACAATGGACAACAGTTTTATCAGTTTTGCTTTCTGAGGACCATTTGAATGGAAATATCTGCTTTGAAAGAGAAAAAAGTAGTAGTGGGTGACTGGAAGAGCGTCCAGCTGTAAAAAAATTTGCCTCAGCAAGTTTCATATAACTCATCTATCAGCATGTGGAGGCACACGGCCCAGTGGTTAGGGTGTTGGACTCATGATCGTAAGATTGTGGTTTTGGTTCCTGGACTGGGCGACATGTTGTGTTCTTGAGCAAGACACTTTACTTCACGTTGCTCCAGTCCACTCAGCTGGCAAAAATAAATAAATAAACCTGTGATGGACCGGTGTCCCATCCAAGTGTGGAATGTATTTGCTATGAAACCAGGAAACCGGCCCTTGTGAGTCGGCAACGTTGCTCAAGAAGGTCACTTTACCTTATCTTTATCTATCAGCATGGAGAAACATGTAAAAACAAGAACGATGGTAAATTGGAGTCAGAATTCAAATGCAAGAGGGTTTTCGGAAGTTTTATCATAGAATTTATGTTAAATTCATTAAAGTGCTTGCAATAAAATTAATGAATTTCAGTTTCATTGCTAAGAGGTCACTGGATTTATGAACTGGATGTTTACAAGTATGTGCTTGTGTATGTGTGAGAAAAGTCTCTCTCTCTCCCTCTCTCTCTCTCTCTCTCTCTCTCTCTCTCTCTCTCTCTCTCTCTCTCTCTCTTTCTCTCTCACGTATGCATACGTGTTCATGTCCATAAAATAATGTTCTGTTTTTTTTCTTTAACTCTTAAAATAGTTTTATTTTCAAATTGAATGTTATGTTTAAGTGTTTTGAATAATAATCCTTTCTACTTTAAGCATGAGGCTTGAAATTTTTTTTTGGTGGAGGGGCGGGGTGGATGGAGGGGCTAGTCAATTATTTTGACCTCAGTACTCAACTGGTACCCATTTCATTGACTCTGAAAGGATGAATAGCATGGTCAACACCAGTGCAGTTTGAACTCCGAATGTGATGATGGACAAAATGTTGCTGAGCATTTTTGGCTGATGTGCTCCTAATTCTGCCAGCTCACCACCTTATTTGCCTTGCATAATAATGATGATAGGTTTACTGAAACATGTGTATGTTTTATAAAGCTTTGAATACCAAATATGTTTCCTGGCAGTGAGCTGGTGGAATCGTTAGGACATCAGGCAAAATGCTTAGCAGAATTTCATCCGTCTTTATGTTCTGAGTTCAAATTCCATCAAGTTCAACTTTACCCTTCATCCTTTCAGGGTCGGTTAAATAAATACCAGTCATATACTGGGGTTGATATAATCAACTTACCTCTTCCTCCGAAATTGCAGGCCTTGTATCAAAACTTCAAAACAATATTTCTATTTCTGTGTCTGTCTGTCTATGTGTGTGTATGTGTATGATGATTTTCTTCAAGTTTCTGTGTACCAAATTCACTCACACATTTTGGCCAGCCTGGAGCCATAGTAGAAGATATTTGCCCAAGCTACCATACAGTGGAACTGAACCCTAAACCATATAGTTGGAAGCAAGACACGAAAGGTTAAATTCAATTTCAGCAGAATTTGAACTTAAAAACATAAGACTAGCAAATACTGAACATCATTGCTACCAATGAAGCTAGCATCTTCTGCCGGATGGATAATGTCAGTGTGCATGTGCGACGGGGTAAATGATTTAAGAGGGAAACTGGGAATAAGGGACATCAGATTTTGTGTGCAAGAGAGAAGACTGTGCTGGTTTGGTCATGTGATGTGTATGGCTGAAGGCAGCTGCCTGAAGTGCTGAGCTCTAATTGTGGAGGGAACCTGTGGAAGGGGTAGACCCAGGAAGACGTGGGATGAAGTGGTGAGAAAGGATCTTTGGACGCTGGGCCTCACTGAGGAAATGACAAGGGGTGGCCGGGATATGTGGTGATTTACTGTCAAACTAAGTAAAGCTGCTGTCTTCCGCACAGGCTTGTCTCTTCAGGTAAAGCAGCCGTGTTGGTGCTGTGTTAATGCACCCAGTACACTCTGCTAAGTGGTTGGCATTAGGAAGGGCATCGAGCTGTAGAAACCATGCTACATCAGACAGTTGGGGTCTGGACAGCTCCCTGCTAGCCAGCCCCATGTCAAACTGACCAATCCATGCCAACATGGAGAGTGGACATTAAACAATGATGATGCTGTTGTATCTAAGTTTAGGTCATTTAGTTAATATTTTGCTGCGTTTCTTTTTCCTCAGCTTCACTTCCAGTGAGTTCTTCATCTTTTACAGATGATTCCTGTAAAAATGTTAAGAGCCAGCCCCCCCTCCCCCATCTCCAAGTTTGGAGAATATTGTTCTACAGGGTGACTCCCACATTTCCTTTTTTCAACTAAGTAGCTAAAAGACAAAAATGATAGCTTTAAAAATAAAGACAAACAAATCGGTTGCCACCAACAACAGCAACACCACCACCACTATCACATTACCACCACCACCACCACTACTTCCTCTTCACTGACAACCTTCACTTTTGTACTATTTTTTATTTTAAATCTCATCTCCCTTCCTCCTCAGTCCACTGCTCACCCCTGCTTCTTCCTACCTTCCATCCCTGCCATCTTCTACAGGTTTTCCAAATGATAAGAAGTAGGTCAGTAAAGTACAACAACCTGCTGTTGTTGCTGCTATGGATGAGGTCAGCCGACTGTTTCCTCTCTCTCTCTCTTTTCTCCATATTTATTCATAACAACAACCAACCAGCCTTGGTATCCATATGTATTGTATAGAGCTTTTAAGATTACACACACACACACACACACATGCAATAATGTGTGTGTGTGTGTGTGTGTGTGTGTGTATAAGTGCAGGTGTGGCTGTGTGGTAAGAAGTTTGTTTTCCAACCACATGGTTCTTGGTTCAATCCCATTGTGTGGCACCTTGGACAAGTGTCTTCTGCTGTAGCCCTGGGCCGACCAAAGCCTTGTGAGTGGATTTGGTTGACAGAAACTAAAAGAAGCCTGTCATATGGCCTTACTAGATATAGAGGCAAGGTATAGTAGGAATTCCATATACAAGAGGATGTCGAAAAGTTCCTGGCTGTAAGGCTTCTGCGAAAGGCCTAGTTGATTGCCCAACATTCTGATTGCTTTCACAGGGCCTAGAAAAACTGAAGGACTACTGCAGTAAATGTGTGTATCTGAGAGGGGAATGTGTTGCATAAAATCATAACTGATCCTTCCATATTTCCTTTTACCCAAAGCCAGGAACTTTTCAGCCCCACCCCCTTGTATATATATGTGTGTGTGTGTGTGTGTGTGTTTGTCCTGCTCCATCACCTAACAACTAATGTTTGGCAAAAAGAGACCAATAAAATAAGTCCTCGGGTAAATGTATTTGACTAAACCCTTCAGGGTGGTTGGTGTCCAGCATAGCTAATTAGTCCAGTGACTGAAACATACAAACGATAAATGATATTATTTAAATCAATGCTAGAATTTGTGAGAAGCAGATACATAAAATATATCCCTAAATGGATTCTGAATAGAACACACACAACACAAAACTAAGAATAAATGAAAGAATCTTTTCTTTTTTTAATGAAAGATTGTTTTCTAATCCCTCCTTTGGTATCAGTCAATCTAAGACTTCCTCTTGTTACCCTGTTAAGAACTTCCTCATTTTAAAGTGATCTAAATTGAAAACCTTCCATCAAAAATTTCATGTTAATCTATTTTCCGAACACCAGTTTGGTTATGACCAAATTATTTTGCTAAATTCTCTGTTATTTTAAAAGTTAATTGAAACATATTTCTATGCAGTGAGAAAAAATATAGCAACAAAATGGCTAAACTAAAAGTAAAGTCTCTTTGCCAACACAATGTCCTACGTTGGACGATGTTACTACTTTTTAGCCCCAGGAAAACATCTTTTCCAGCTGGCTACCAACACATGGGCTGTGTCCGTATAGTATGAGCAAAGGAGTTTATTGTTCCCTTTCTAATCTTAGTAATACCTGTAGATCAATGGTTTCTGGGTTATTTCTCTTTCTTCGTACAATCACCGGCTAGAGATGGCAGCTATTCAGCCTTGCTCATAGTATATACTTTTAAAGTGACACACAGTCACTGATCTTGTAAAGAGAAAAACAACTACATTGTTTACATTATTTACAATTGACGGATATTTGTCCTCATTTTGTTTGTTGTTGACAGTGTTTCAGCTGATGTGCCTGTGCATATGGCGTAGTGGTTAAGAGTGCAGGCTACTAACCCCAAGATTCCAAGCAGTGACCTGAACAACAATAATAATAATAGTAATAATAATAATAATATTGAAAAATACCTTAGGAATGGGAACCCAGGTTCGAGATTTCCCCAAGACATCTGATGAAGGCTGGAGGATATATCAGCTGAAACATTGTGTTAACAACAAACAAGATGAGGACAAATATCCGTCAATTGTAAATAATGTAAATACTTCCTCATCTCTTAAATATAGAACTGCAGAAAAACGAGTTTTAAATATCTGAGCGAGAAATATGTAGTAAGAGTAAGGACCAGTAGAGTCTATTTGCCAACACAATGTTTCAGTCTTACACAGGTTGTTGTTACTACTTTTTAGTACCGAGAAAACATCATTTCCAGCTGGTTACCGACCCATGGTCTAACTTAAATGGATTTTTTAAATAGTAAATTTTTTCTACAGCAATGTTTCTAAAAAGTACGAGGAATTCTAGGTTCAATGTTAAAGTGTTGGTATCTGGACACCTTAGGAAGAGTTTAAACATTGTTTCTGTTGTAATTGTGTTGTTGTTTAGCCCATGGTCAACTGTGATCCAGCAGATGTTGGATCAAAGCTGTTTCAGTTTTGACCATCCCATCCAATATTTGGATACATTGTATCTGAGGACCGACGTCTTCATTCACCGTGTCCTTTCTTTTAGAAGATGTTAGTATGTGATTTGTGTGTGTGGAAAGGATTTGGCTGCTATCTCTAGTAAGTCTAGCGACATCATTGTGCCTCCTCCAATGGCTTGGCAGTAATGGTCTTGCAACCGTGGGCATGGAAAATTGCTAAGATTACATCAGTCATCAGCCTCACAACTCATTCCACAGATCTTTTTGGTTTGAACGGCAGATTTTTCTAGCGGTGTCATGAAATTGTCACCCATAATTATGACCCTAGTATCGATCTATTGCATTTCAATCTCTTTTAGGGTTAGGGTTAGGGGGAAGGGAAGGATATCTTTTTTTCTTCACAAATGTAAATAAACCCAATCTGTTTCTTAAATGAGGGACATATTCATACAGCACAGAATGGTTTTTTTTACCTCAATAGACGTCATTGATTGGTTGAAATTGCAGAAATTGAAGAAAAAAAGAAACAACAAATATCTTACAAACTATAGAATTTTCTCAATAAAGCCAAGAGAAAAAGATATTTTATAAACACATTCTACCAGTATACGAAGTTTAACATATTTTAGTTACCTAGAAATTATGTTAAAAACTGCCGTTCAAACTGAAAAGATCCCATTCCACTGCTATTTCACAGTTGAGTGGATGGCGTTTATTGGAAAGATACATCAAAACTTATGAAGACAACTGCTCCTATAGAAGCCATCTCGACCATGCAAGCAGCAAACAGAAAGAAGACACACTACATGCACTTTATATATATATATATATATATATATATATATATATATATATATATATATATATATATGTATGTATATATACATACATAAACACAAACACACACATATACATATACATACACTAACATATTTAATAATTTATAAGTTATCATTCAACAGCTTCCTTACTACAGTTCACCCCCTCCCTTCTACTATTCATTGATAGCTAGTTGCCTCTTCTTTCTTTTCTTCTTTTTTTTTTTCCATCTGGAAAGAAAAAAAAAGTCTGCTGTGATTATTGTGTTGCCTTAGTTCCCACAGATTGAAGTGTGTCACAAGTCTTGCAGCTTCATCTCACTCCTTCACTGTCAACTTTCAGAACAATGGCCTACTGTGCCAATTTCAGTTCCGAGTCTGCTATTGTCTGCAGACATTTTTCCTATTATTTTACTCATGTCGTTACGAAAACCTTAATGAAAACTTACTATATTTGACTAGTTCTGTCATAATTTTGGAATAATTAGTGCTATAAACTACGGTGTTGATTGTTTGTCTTGCTTGCTGTTGAAATTCTTTCCAACCATCATTTGTCTTCGTTATTAGAAATGAAACAAACGAATACAAGTCGAGATTACTTTCACTGACGAATATCAAATTCTCTGATTACGACTGAACTTTGTAATGAAAAATAAAAACAATCTTGTCATATTTCATAATAATAATAATATTAATAATAATAGTTTCAAATTTTGGCACAAGGCCAGCAATCTTGGGGTAAGCGGGGGGAAGTTGATTACGTCGACTCTAGTGCTCGACTGGTACTTATTCTATCAACCCCAAAAGGATGAAAGGCAAAGTCGGGCCTTGATGGAATTTGAACTCAGAACATAAAGACAGAAGAAATGCCACGAAGCATTTTGTCTGGTCATGCTAATGATTCTGGCAGCTCACCATATTTTGATGATAATAATAATAATAATAATCCTATTTAGGCACAAGGCCTGAAATTTGGGGGAGGGGGATTATGTTTTCTACTATTATAACTCTGGGCTGACTGATGCCATGTGAGTGAATTTGGTAGATGGAAACTGAAAGAAGCCTTGAGTGTGTGTCTTTGTATTTGTCCCCCACCACATCATAACTGGTGTTTGTTTGTTCACATTCCTGTAACTTGGTGGTTTGTCAAAATGAAACCAGCAATGAGGACCAAGCTCAGAGTAATAAATTGATTTATTCAATGAGTGCCCCAGCATGGCCACAATCCAATGGCTGAAATAAGTTAATGAATTCCTGTTTAATATTTGTACATGTGAAGGCAGCGAGCTGGCAGAAATGTTTTTGTCTGTCTTTACATTCTGAGTTCAAATTCCGCCAAGGTTGACTTCACCTTTCATCTTTTCGGGGTCGATAAATTAAATACCAGTTGCATACTGGAGTCAACCTAATTGACTGGGCTCCTCCCCAACAATTTCAAGCCTTGTGCCCAGAGTAGAAAAGAATATTTGAACATGTGGTGATATGTAATTGTTTAGTTTTTACAGACACTTCTTCAACAGATGCTACACCACACACACACACACACACACATCTAATTGATTGGTCAGACTTTGTTGTTGGTAAATAAGATTTAAGTCTTAAATTCTAAGTCAAAACATGTGTTCTCCATTCTGAAGTAGGCAGCAAGGTGTTTATTGGTAGACGTAAAAATATTTTTAAAATGGTTAAGAGGATAATCTATTGGATTATTTACTCAAGGCATTGTAAATTTAAATCTCTGCTGTTGGGAGCTTGGTTGTATTTTTGGAGAAGCTACTTAATTTTGTAAGAGAATTATTTTCCATAATTGCAAGATAGATTCTTCAAGCTGAGCTGACTGGCCGCAGTCCAAGAATTGGGTAATATCCATAGCTTCATTTGGTCACCCTTGAGAATCCAGCCAGAAAGTTTAATGATGGTTACTTCTGACAGGAGTCCACGGAAGAGGTACTTGAGGAGTCTACTCCACCCCACCCTCCTTCCTCCCCCAGAAATAGTGATCAGCAAAAATGGCTGGCTGGTTGGATGGCTGGATGGACGGATGATGTTTCATTTGCTCATGCCATGAAGTTAGGATTAAACTTTTATCGAGAATACTTGGTGCTTTGCTTCCAGCCAGAAAATGTTTGCAAACCTTTATTGCAATTAAAAGGAAATTTGATGGAAACTGAGGTGAAGCCAAAACTTCAGCAGCATGGCACTGCTTAAAAAAAACCTATGTATTTTGCTTTTGTCTTTTTATTCTTATCATTGTTATTGTCCAGTATAGGCACAGGTATGCAAACGTGGCTCTGTGGTAAGAAGCTTGCTTCCTATCCATATGGTTTTGTGTTCAATCCCACTGTTTGACATACTGGGGCAAGTGTTTTCTATTATAACCCTGGACTGACCAAAGTGTTGGAAGTGTAACTGGTAGATAGAGACCGAAAGAAGCTTCTTGTATATGTGTGTGTGTTTGTGTTTTCCTTATCTTGGCATCATATGATAGTTGTAAATGAGTGTCACTGTCATATAAGCAGTGTCATTCATTTATAATATTCTGCAGTGTTATGTCTGGCCATGGAGAAATGTTTCCTTGTTTGGAAACGGGTGAGAGTTGTCTGCAAGAAGGGCATACAACTGTAGAAAAATTTCCTCATTAAACTCTATTTGACCTTTGAGGGCAAAGAAAACTGGATGTCACAATGAGGATAATGATGATGATGATGATGTTACTGTTTGAGCCAGTTTGCAGCAATCACATTACAGAACCCTTCTCCGCTGCCTCTTCCTCCTTTTTCTTCCTCTTGTTGCTGTGGTGTTCTCCGCTTCTTCCTTCTCAACATCAATATGCCATTCCCACTTGTCCTTATGTCCTAATCTATTAGGATCTGGAAAAGTTACGGGGTCTGTCCCTTTACCTCTTCTTCAGACTAAAGTATTCAAACAACAACTTCCACTAACGAGGATTCAACAATTATTTAATTGCTGTGTTTGGCTTTATCATGTTTTATTGGAGAATGTTTTGAAAATAAACTCGAGAATCTGTGCTTCTCTCAAAGTGGGTGGTAACTCACCCCTGTGGGGTGGGGGAGAAAGTAGAACATGTTATGATGGGTACCGGAGACAACAGATGCCTCTGTACAGCTTCTTCAGTCTCATATTTAAATATTGACTTAAAAAATAACTTAGATGTAATACTATGATATAATGCTTGTTAGCTACATTCACAAGAAGAAGAAGAAGAAGATGAATAGGCTCTGAAATGTGAGAAAGTAAATAAACAAAACCAAATATATATATATATATATATATATGCAGGCATGGCTGTGTGGTAAGAGATTTGCTTCCCAGCCACATGGTTTCAGGTTCAGTTCCACTGAATGTCTTTTGAGTGGATTTGGTGCATGGAAACTGAAAGAAGCCCATCATATGTCTGTGTGTTTGTGTCTGTGTTTCTCTCCTGCCATCGCTTGACAACCAGTGTTGGTGTGTTTCTGTCCCTGTAACTTAGCAGTTAGGCAGAAGAGATCAATAGAATAAGTACCAGATATACAAAAATGTAAGTATTGGGTGGGGGTGGTGGTTAATTCATTTAACTAAAATTCTTTGGGGCACTGTCCCAGCATGGCCACAGTCTAATGACTGAAACAAGTAAAAGAAATATATACATATACATATACATACATATATATATATATACACACACACATATACATATACTGGTGGCACGTAAAAATCACCCACTACACTCACGGAGTGGTTGGCGTTAGGAAGGGCATCCAGCTGTAGAAACATTGCCAGATCAGACTGGGCCTAGTGCAGCCTTCTGGCTTCCCAGACCCCAGTTGAACTGTCCAACCCATGCTAGCATGGAAAGCGGACGCTAAATGATGATGATGATGATGATGATGATATATATATATATATATATATATATATAATATGATGATGGTGATATATAATCTTGGAAATGGATGTGTAGCATTCAATTAAGTTCGAAATGAGGAGTAGATAGACACCCAACAACTGATGACGGGTCCTTCCTCTGTGCTTACTTGTCCTGTTTTCCATTTTTTCTCAATGTTTATTATTATTATTATTATTATTATTATTATTATTATTATTATTATTATTATTATTATTATATATATATATATATATATATATTCATTCATTCAGTTCTCATTGTGCCTTCTGGCAAGATCATTCCACCTTCAAACACTGAGAGCGTACTTGACAGCTTGCTCCATTGTTAAAACCTCTGCTTTTAAGATCTTCTATTATTTTGCTATGCCACATTTCCTTTGGCCATGTCTTTTACCTTGTGGAACCCATTGCAAAGGGATCCTGACAACTGAGTTTGGTTCGTAGCGACAATCTCGACCCAGCCATTTCCATCTCCTTGTTTCAATAGTTTCTCTTATTGGTTTCACGGTAGCCTTGCTGTGCAGTTGGCTATTTGAGATCATGTTCGGTCTGTAGACCTTCCAAGTTTTTTGTAAACATTTATTTTGAAACCCCCTCCAATTTCTTTTCAAGCTACAGAAAAGATAACAAGAAATAATGAAATACATACATACATACGTACATAGTACCGCTTGTGGTACCAGTGCCGGTGGCACACAAGAATCCATCCGAACGTGGCCGTAGTCAGTACCGCATCACTGGCCATCCGATCGTGGCCGTTCGCCAGCCTCATCTAGCACCTGTGTCGGTGGCACATAAAAACACCATCCGAAGACCCGGCAAGACTAGTCAGGCCATAACCCATGGCCCCTACCTGGGACGTAGTCAGTCCACCTGTGCATACCTTCCTTCTTGTGACACTTGTGAAGACCTGTTGAGGCAAGTGAAAATCAAATCAAAACAAATCAAAATAGATGAACATCAATGGAATCTGTATCTTTGTGGTACCAGTGCCGGTGGCACACACTTTGTGGTACCAGTGCCGGTGGCACACACTTTGTGGTACCAGTGCCGGTGGCACACAAGAGAACCATCCGAACGTGGCCGTAGCCAGTTCCGCATCGACCGGCCTCCGTGCTGGGGCACGTAACAAACACCATCGATCATGGCCGTTCGCCAGCCTCATCTGGCACCTGTGTCGGTGGCACATAAAAACACCTTCCGAAGACCCGGCAAGATAGTCAGTCCACCTGTGCATACCTTCCTTCCTTCTTGTGACACTTGTGAAGACCGGTTGAGGCAAGTGAAAATCAAATCAAATCAAATCAAAATAGACAAAATAGATGAAATCAATGGAATTTGTATCTTGTGGTACCAGTGCCTGTGGCACACAAGAAATCCATCAGTGCCGTAGTCAGTGCGGTGGGCACATGACAAACACCATCCGATCGTGGCCGTTCGCCAGCCTCATCTAGCACCTGTGTCGGTGGCACATAAAAACACCATCCGAAGACCCGGCAAGACTAGTCAGGCCATAACCCATGGCCCCTACCTGGGACGTAGTCAGTCCACCTGTGCATACCTTCCTCTTGTGACACTTGTGAAGACCTGTTGAGGCAAGTGAAAATCAATCAAATCAAAACAAATCAAAATAGATGAACATCAATGGAATTTGTATCTTTGTGGTACCAGTGCCGGTGGCACGTGGCACATAAGAAAACCATCCGAACGTGGCCGTAGCCAGTACCGCATCGACTGGCTCCGTGCTGTGGGCACGTAACAAGCACCATCCGATCGTGGCCGTTTGCCAGCCTCATCTGGCACCTGTGTCGGTGGCACATAAAAACACCATCCGAGCGTGGCCGTCTGCCAGCCTCGTCTGGCACCTGTGTCGGTGGCACATAAAAACACCATCCGAGCGTGGCGTCTGCAGCCTCGTCTGGCACCTGTGTCGGTGGCACATAAAAAAACACCATCCGAGCGTGGCCGTTTGTCAGCCTCGTCTGGCACCTGTGTCGGTGGCACATAAATCACCCACTACACTCTCGGAGTGGTTGGCGTTAGGAAGGGCATCCAGCTGTAGAAACACTGCCAGATCTGACTGACTGGTGCAGCTTTCGGGCTCCCCAGACCCCAGTTGAACCGTCCAACCCATGCTAGCATGGAAAGCGGACGTTAAATGATGATGATGATGATGATGATGATATATATATATATATATATATTCTCTTTGTTGTCTACACCACCTGTTGTCTTTTGTTTTTTTGTGAATTCTCCCCCCTATATATATATATACATACATACACATACTCTCACACACACACACACACATCCCATGCTAGCATTGAAAACGGACGTTAAATGATGATGATGATGATGATATATATACCACCTATGCTTATTGTATTCACTTTTAGTTGGGTGGTACTGTGGTAAGTAGTCATTCACATTAAAGTGGCACCCTTAACTAAATTACTTGGCCTGATATTATATATGTATGTCTATGGGAAGCGATGGTGGTGGTAGTGGGGGCATCGAATCATAATAAGGGGTCAATGAGAAAGTGTTAGTAAAAGGAGGGAAGGGGTTCAAAAGTTTGAAAACCATTGCAACCTGAAGAATATGCATCACCATGTTGGAATAGATTTTAG
>NC_043021.1:26586776-26624276 GCF_006345805.1 Octopus sinensis
GTCCCTCGCCATTGCTTGGCAACTGATATTGGTGTGTTTACGTCCCTGTAACTTAGCGGTTCAGCAAAAGAGACCGATAGAATAAATTCTAGGCTTACAAAGAATAAGTCCTGGGATTGATTTCTTCGACTAAAACCCTTTAAGGCAGTGCTCCAGCGTGGCCGCAGTCAAATGACTGAAACAAGTAAAAGAATAAAAGAAAAGAATTATTGCATACTGTGTCTTTGATACGATATTCGCTACCCTGGGTACATTTGGTCATATAAAATGTGTGTGTGTGTGTGTGTGATATCTTGTATGTGTGCATACACACACACACACACATACCATTAAGACACCTGTTAGTACTGTGGAGCATATTAGCAAACAATTCAATTATCTTGAGTAAAAAATCAATGACATATAAACATCTATATAATATATTTCATATACACTCATATATATATATTTCATATACACTCATATATATATATTTCATATACACTCATATATATATATTTCATATACACTCATACACACACTTAATGCTACCTACACACATAGATACCCATAAAGCATTTACATATATTTTATGTATACATATTTTTCAATATATATGTACATACATATATATGTATTTGAAGATATGTGAACAGCTGTTACATACATACATACATACATTTATATATATATATATATATATATATATATATAAAAAATGTATGTATATATATATGTGTGTGTCTGCATATAGTTTGTTATTGAATTCTCTGTCAGTTTATTGAAGATTTTAATCTCAATAGCTTTCAGTGTGTTGGAAATGAAAACTATTATTTTTTTTTTGTCAATTTTTGATGCTGTAAAGTTTATGTTAGAGAACAGCTGTCTGATGTCTTTGAAATTGGTCTGCTTGGAGACGTTAATGTACTTTGTTTTCAATGGAACCTGACAGTAAGTTCAAAGATAGAAAAGAAAATAGATTCATAAATCTTTCTTCTTCAATCTAACAATGAACGAGAACTTAAAAGTTGCAGATTTTGCATAATTTATGTTCTTTATTTTGGTTGCATAATATCCAAACAGAAAACAAGAAAAGGTAAAACCATTACTTGCAGAATTCAAAGTATAATGGGTGTTGGCATGGTCATGTGATTAAGAGGTGTGCTTTGCAATCTCATCATCCCTGGTTCAATCCTGCTGTTCAGTACCTAGAGAAAGTATTTTTGGCCATAGACTTTTGTTGACCAATGCTTTATGATTGAAATTTCGTAGATGGAAATGTATGTCAAATCTGTTATTTATTATTGGTATAAAACGTCAAACAAAAGTACCTTATGGTATTTACCGTATTTGATGGCCTATAAGGCGCATGAGTGCATAGGATGCACCCTAGCCTAGGCTATGCTTTTGTAAAATAAAATGTTTTAGTTCCTCCACTTCCCTGTATAACTTTATGTTATTATCGGTAATTATAAGCAATTTATTGCATCCACATTCAATATAAACATACCATAGGCATCACCAATAGATGGCAGCACAGATTTTATAAACATACATGACCTCTAATGTATAATTTTGGCCAACAGTCACGATTTTTCAGCCTACATTGAGTGCATTGGACACAGGGGGGTTTTTGAAGCCATTTTTGGGTAAATAATGTGCGTCTTATAGGCCATCAAATACGGTAAGTATAGCTGTTGGCAGGATAATGCTCTGGTGTAGCAGGATCTTCATATGGTTGGTCCCAGATCTTGTTCATTCTTCTGAACACTGCTGCTGCTGCTTATCCAGTCCTGGAGTCAGCATCTGCATCAGTATCTCCCCATTACTCTAGCAATAATGCTGCCCACATAAGTGAAATTGGTGACATCTTCAACAGGTTTTTGATTCACAGAACTCTGTGACTCTCTCTGCTCCCTGGCCTGCACCACCTTGGCTTTCTTGGCTGTTCTCTTCAGCCAATCGGGTTGTCATTTGCTGGAGGACTGAATGTGACTCTAGCATGAGTGACATGTCATTGGCATTGTCCTGGTCTGTTCTGTGTCTGTTTACAGTCCACAGTGCCTCGGTAGTTGATCCATTTATGACCAGAAGAAACAACAGAGGTGGCAAAAGAAACTTGGAAAATGACTGTCAAGATCACTCTGAGATTTAATGCATTCCGCCAGTGGCAACTGCAGAATACTCCAGATCACTTACTGGGACAGAATTACAAATTCTGAGGTCCTGAGAAGAGCCAATTGGTGAAACCTGCAGGAGATTGTGGTGGAAAGAAAAGGGAGACTTGCAAGTCATATTTTCCAACTGCCAGAATAACGTGTACCCAAGATAGTTATAGAATGGATACTACCTGAGGAATGAAAGTTGGATCCCTCAAGATTGAAGTGAGGAGTGGGGGATAGTTTGTGTTGATTTTTTTTCTGTTGTTGTATGATTTCTGAAGTGACATTATCTAAACACGACCAGCTAACCTTAATATTATGGACATCAAAAAGTTTGTTGTATATATGGGTATTTGGGGAATGCCGTCTAATTAAGAATTGGATGCTTCTAGCTGTGTTTATAGAAATATCTAGAATGCATGAAGGATTGAACCAATTTATGTTTGTCCTTCTGATATTTTCCATTTCAGTAAGGTGGCATGCTGACAGAATTATTAGCATGATGGGCAAAATGCTTAGTGGTACTTCATCGATCTTTATGTTCTGAGTTTAAATTCCTCCCATGTTGACTTTGCCTTTCATCTTTTCAAGGTCAATCAAATAAGTACCAGATGTGCAATTGGGTCAATGCAATCAACTTACCAACTACCTCCCAAATTGCTGGCCTTGTGCCAAAATTTGAAGCCAGTATTTCATGTTTCAGTGTAAACATGAGATTCTCGCTAAAGCAGCTCCTCGTTAGCAATTCATTACAATGGGATGTGGCCCAGTTGAAGATTATCCTTATGCTTTGTTTAATTAGAGATTCTTCTGTAGATATGTTACTTAATTTCCAACTTCTTACTTCATAGCCATATTTTTTCCCTCTTTGTCAAGACATCTGATGTATTAGACGTACAAATTTACACCAATGAAACTTCAAGTAATGTGGTACTGAGTCAAAATATTAATGCATACGTAACCCCCTCCCCCATTGCACACGTAGAAGATAAATAATTGTTTTTGAACAAGAAACTGCTGGGTTATTTGTTCTTAGCGGAGTTGAAAAGCCACTTCCTTACCACTCTGCTACCATTGTAACTGCAGCAGGTCAGTGATTGGTCCATTTTGAACTAACCAATGATGCTTTGTTCACCAAATATGGTCAACAAATGAATAAATAAATAAATGAGTAAATATTCGAAATACAAAGGAAGAAGTTTTCCTTTTTCGGTCTTTCTTCTTATAAATTGCCAATATTGATTGACGGGGAGGATTAAACATCTACCAGTAATGGATGTATTTGAAGTGTAAGGATGCACAGACACACACACACACCTGGATCGATTGATGGATGGGTAGCTGGATATGACTTGAGTGTCTTTGTTTGTCAACTGGTTATATTGCATTTGAACAGGTGGACATCATCTGGAATCTAGAGTAGAAGCAGGTCACATGACTTCTGTAGCCAGGCTTGCTTTGTTTTCACTTTCTTTCTTTTTCTCTTTCTTTTTCTCCTTTCTTTCTTTCTTTCTTTCTCCTTGGCTTTGTCTTTCTCAAGCTTTCTCTCTCCCTCTCTCTCTCTCTCTCTCCCTACCCTCTCTCTTTCCTCGGTTTTTGTTTCTTTCTCCTTATCTGTATCCCTCTCTTTCTCTCTCCCTACCTCTCTTCTTGGCTTTGCCCATTCTTTTCGCCTTATCTTTCTCTCTCTCTCTCTCCCTCTGAAGCTGACAGGAGAAACTAAGACAAACATTATCAGTGATCCCTTTGTTTAACTATCATCTATATGAAAGTGGGGAGCAAGATCAGAGGTGGGTGGGGGTGGGGAATAGATGCCCAGAGCAGGGGTGGGTGGGGGTGGGCATCAATTGATATCTCAGCTCTAGAAATCTATTCAATTCTTCCAGTTTTCCAGTTGCAAGTAATTTTTTTCCCCTTTTTTACTCCAGTCTAAATTCTCAAAATACTCAACGCCTGCTCTCACTGGCACCATCTGCCCTCACTGGCACCATCTGCCCTCACTGGCACCATCTGCTCTCACTGGCACCAGGTCTTATGTAATAACTTTATGACATGCATTAAAATAACCATCTCTGTCTTCCCAATGTGATGAAGATTTATAAATCTGATTAAATGTTTCAAGACAAATGTGTTTCTGTGGCGGCAAAGTGGGACATTTGTATCTATGATTCCCTCATTGCATATTCTCATGTTTGCTTGAGTTAATCCTCAAGTGTACTTTTCCTTTCTATTGTTACTAAGACTGCTGGTCTGCAATATCTGTTTGCCGACTGTTTTACGTGGATCTGGTTTTCTCTCCTTACCTACCTACCTACCTACCTATCTATTTCTTTACTACCCACAAGGGGCTAAACACAGAGAGGACAAACAAGGACAAAGGAATCAAGTCGATTACATCGACCCCAGTGTGTAACTGGTACTTAATTTATCGACCCTGAAAGGATGAAAGGCAAAGTTAATCTCGGCGGAATTTGAACCCAGAATGTAATGCCAGACGAAATACGACTATGCATTTCGCTCGGCATGCTAACAATTCTGCCAGCTCACTGCCTTACCTACCTACCTACCTACCTACCTACCTACCTACCTACCTACCTACCTACCTACCCACCTGCCTACCCACCTACCTACCTACCTACCTACCTACCTACCCACCCCTCCGCCATCAGTGTGTAGATCAAGAGCAATGACCTGCTAATGAAATGATATGAATAGACACATTATCAATCACTTCTGATGTGTGTGTTGGTGTGGGTGTGTGTGTGTTGGTGTGGGTGTGTGTGTGTTGGTGTGTGTGTGTTGGTGTGGGTGTGTGTGTTGGCAACTCAATGGTGTTGTTATTAACATTATTGATCACACAGTCATAAGTTGAAACTTTAACCCTTCAGCTTATTCAAACTGGCCATATCCAGCCTAGATATTCTTCCTGTCTTATTTGATCATGCAATTGGATCCAGCCTCTCACACCTACCCTGCAATGTCTTTCTTAAAATAAGAAATCACATCATCAAAATCTCAAACCTACAAGATAATGCATGATTAATTGGAAACAATGTGAACAAGAGCACTCAGAGAGCGCAAACCTCCACCAAGGCGACACCATCGTCCTCTCAACGATTAGCCAGAGATGATTTTTAAAATGAGAATATCTGAAATAAACTCGATTGCTCTCACAAATGAGAATACTAAAAATAAACCCAACCACCCTCAAAAATTAAATAAAAAAACAGGAAAAATAATCCAGAATCCTTGTCTGGTACCAGATCGATCCCAAAATCTAATCAATTCATGCTAGTCACGAGACCAAACATCTCTGAAAGTTTCATCCGAATCCATCCAGTGGTTCTTGAAATATCTTGTCCACAGACAAACAAACAAACACCACTGAAAACAATACCTCTGCCTTCGCTAAGGCAGAGGTAATCAATAAAGATTACATTTGACAGAGGAATCTGAATGCTAAATGGATAATCTGTCCTTTTTTGTTCTCGTGGAAAGGGAATATATGTTGATTGGTCCCCTCCCTATGTCCTGGACTGTAACAAGGATGCAAAAATATTTACCTGTGGCTGGTGAAAGATGAGCTTGATGTAGCTGATGAGTATGAGGTAGAGGTGGAAGTAGTCACTTGTGAATATGTTCGGTGGCGCTATGTTGCTCCACTGGCCTTTAACTCCTTATTCGTAGCAGACTGAAGATTTTCAGTGCACCTCCTTAATTACACATTTTGTTTTCTTGATCAGGAATGTCGTTTTGAGCTTCTCAGGTGCTATCTTTATATTCTTCAGGGAATATTAAAGGAACCATTTCTTCATCTTGAACTGCATATTCTCAGTTTTTAGATGGCACTCACTCATCATCATCACCATCGTTATTATCATCATGCTGCTGTCCATGTTCCGTGCTGGGTTGGAGAGTTTGACAGGACTGGATGTATCCAAGGATCGCAATGAGTTCCAGTGTCTGATTTTACTGCCGGATACCCTTCCTAACACCAACTACCATACAGAATGGATGGGGTGCTTTCTTCATGCAACCCGCATGACTGAATTTTCCTTTTATTCCTTGGCTGGAAATATTTCCCAATCCTTATTCAAACCTCGATCAAACATCTGGACATGGATCTCAATGTGCTTCAAGAGCACACAACTCAGATTTCAACCCCACCTACATTATATATATATATTATAGGTGCAGGAGTGGCTGTGTGGTAAGTAGCTTGCTAACCAACCACATCGTTCTGGGTTCAGTCCTACTGCATGGCATCTTGGGCGAGTGTCTTCTACTATAGCTTCAGTGCAACCAAAGCCTTGTGAGTGGATTTGGTAGACGGAAACTGAAAGAAGCCCGACATGTATATATATGTGTGTGTCTGTGCTTGTCTCCCCACCATCACTTGACAACCAATGCTGGTGTGTTTACGTCCCCGTAACTTAGTGGTTTGGCAAAAGAGCATTATAGAATAAGGACTAGGCTTACAAAGAATAAGTCCTGGGGTCGATTTGCTTAACTAAAGGTGGTGCTCCAGCATGGCTGCAGTCAAATGACTGAAACAAGTAAAAGAATAAAAGAATAGTCATGGGGCGGTTTTCTCCCCCTGTCAGTATATTTATATATTTGCACTCTTCTTACAGCATTAAGAGTATTTTAACTCTTATTTCTAGCAATGTAGGTGCTTTGACACCTTTAGTCACACTTAGTGATGATTGAATTTTTCTTTTATGGTATCACATTGTACCTATCAATTTTTAGGATATGCCTTAACATTTTGCTAAATCATCCACATATATATATATATATATATTATATATATATATATATATGTATATGTATATATATATAGTTAATCCAAACGTGAAAACACAACGTGAGGACGTGGAACAAGTATAGTGTTATTGGACGCTCAGGAAAGGAAAGAAAGAAGGAGGATTTAACATTTTGAGCAGAGCTCTTCATCAGAAACATAGAAAACGGAAAGATCCAAAGAAGGGAAGACGCAGAAAGAAAATCGCCAACGTTCCACGCGGTCACATTTTGAATGACCCGAAGGGAATGGGTTGATAAATTCACCTTCCAAGTCTATCCAATGTTTACAGTTGTCACCCAACCTCCCTCCCCTCATCCCTCACTCTCCTACTCACTCTTGGAACCTTCTCTCACCCACACTCCTTGTTCCTTCCCCATTCACTTCTATTCATGGCATGCTAAAAAATCCTTCAATGTATTCTCTAGAGTGGTTCACATTAGGAAGGGCGTCCAGCTGCAGATACTATGCTAGAGCAGACACTGGCGCATGATGCGGTCGTTGGCGCCACCACATTTTGCCAAATCATCTAATGCATGTCAGCAGAACATGGATGATAAGTGATGATGATACTCACACACACACACACACACCATATTTATTTGATGGCATAAAAGACACATGGGCATATTAGATGTACCCTAATTTCAGCAGTGCAGATTCAGGGGAAAAATTGTTTTTAGTCCATTGAAGCATGTAATATGGCTCCAACTTGCATATGTGACCCCTAGGGGATGTTTTGAGATGTGTTTTTGGGAAAAAAAGTGCATCTTATACACCATGAAATGCAGTATCTAATATAGTGAAAATTTACGAAAAAAAAAACAACAAAAGCTGAAGACGGGTGTGTAAACAACAAACAGATGCATTAGTTTAATGCTTGGGAAGTAAGAAAGTCTTTTACGTTTCGAGCCTACGCTCTTCAGCAGAAATAAACAGAGAGAGAAAATAAAGAAAAGGTTTAGTGGCTAGCGATCTATCATGGTGAATATGAGATAGGTGCAGGCAAGGCTGTGTGGTGAGGAGCTTACTTCCGAACCACATGGATCCAGGTTCAGTCCCACTGCATGACACCTTGGGCAAGTGTCTTCTACTTTAGTTTCAGGCCAACCAAAGCCTTGTGAGTGGATTTGGTAGACAGAAACTGAAAGTAACCCGTCATATATATATATATATATATATGTATCTATGTATGTGTGTGTGTGTGTGTGTGTGTGTGCGTCTGTGTTTGTTCCTCTGACCATTGCTTGACAACTGATGTTGGTGTGTTTATGTCCCTGTAATGTAGCGGTTTGGCAAAAGAGACTGATGGAATAAGTACAAGGCTTACAAAGAATAAGTCCTGGGGTTGGTCTGACTAAAGGTGGTGCTCCAGTATGGCCGCAGTCAGAGACTGAAACAAGTAAAAAAATAAAAGAATGTGTGTCTATATATATGTATATATATTATATTATTTTTTATTATGAAAATTGTAATTTATATTTTAATTTAAAACAAAAATTAATGCCTTGGTAAAAAATAGTGAATTGTGTGGAATAATGAAATAACAGTGATCTGTGATGGGTTGATGTTGGCGTAAGGTCAGAAGTCCTGTAGTTTCTGATCCGGTTGTCTGACATTGTTCTGAAATGCTGTGTTTTTTTGCTAATTATTCGTTACTGTCAGTATTTTAAAGGTCAGCTAGCATGTAATATTGCTGAATAGGTAGGGTGCTGGTTTGGCTTTCACTCTAGGCTTCTGTTTTATGGGTTTTTTTGTTTGTTTTGGTTTTGTTTTTAAACTAGGCACCTATTAGCAGCCATCTGCGTTCTCTTGCCAGTCTCTGCCTGTGCACTTAAAACCAGACATTTTTACTAAACCTTCTCTATTTTACTTTTCCTTTTTTCTCTTATAAATTTGTTTTAGAAGGTAAGTGTGTGCCTTTTTGCCAGTTGCTTTATCCATTTTCTTTGGGTATTTCAGTTAAACAACTCCAAAAAAGAGAGAGAAAAAAAAAAAAAACAGAATGAATGAAAGAAAGTAAGAAATGAAAAATTGCTGTGGAATTATGGAATTATCATTAATTAACTATTATTGGTATTATTAAATAATTTAATTTTGGAGAAAATAAAATTTAAAAAATAAAAGAAAATCAAGGAGGCTCGGGGAGTGTTTTTGCTTGCGTATGATCTGTCTGTGTGGCTGGGAGGAGAAACCTTTACTGAAATATATAGATCATGCATATATATATATATATATATACATACACACACTCTCTCATACACGTATATTAATATATATACACACACACACACACACATGTATGTAATATATATGTATGATGTAGATGTTTGCTTTTATGTCAAGTTATGTATGTATAAAACCATTTTAACTTTAAACTTGAAGGATTCCATATTTATTAACTTTGACAAGGGAAAAGTTGACAGTGACTTTGAAGTTTTGGTGATGAAGACGAGCAAGTTGAAACTTGTAGGTCATTGCCAACCCTTTACTTGTAAAAGTTAATGTACGTATGTGTGTGTGTGTGTGTGTGTGTGTGTGTGGGTATATATATATATATATATATATATATATATATATATATATATATATAAGATGTAATGTATATGCATGTATACATATGTATGTATGAGTATATATAAATATATATATATATCAATACACACACATACACACACACATATATATATATATATATATATATATACATATATATGTGTGTGTGTGTGTAGTCATAAAATTTTCCCATGCAAAATAAACTTGTGCTCCCCCCCTCCATCCCAACAGTTATTATTGTGTTTGCCAGAGAACACAGCACCACCGTTATATCTAATATAATCCATTTATTCACATGTGTCATTAGTCAGATTTGTCATTAATCACATGTTGATTTAGAGTTAATTGTTATGAATTTTAGTTGATCAATTCTCAGTTTTCGACCATTTTTTTTTTGCTTCCACAATTCTTTGATTGAAGACACCACCCCATGAAATGTATCCCTGGTGCCGTGAAACAGCAACAGTGCATTTACATTGTCTCTTGACCCACTAGAAATAGCAGCCAAAACTCTTTCATATCACATGCCACTTTTTTTGTGTTTTTAGAAACTCTGGGAGATCCTATTGGGTGTAAGCATAGGGTAGGGGTGGGGGATACAAATAGAAAAAGAAAAGGAGTTCCATGGATGGAATGTCTTTGTTCATAGTTCCTGTCTGTCAAGGTTGGTTTGGAACTACTGTATTTTCTGGCATACAAGTCAACACAGTATATGGGGTAGACATTCAAACACCATCATCATATTTTCAATTCCTTCTGAATTTCACATGGAATTTTTCGATCCTCCAAAGTTGTCCTGGTGTAAAAAGTCAACCGAAATGTTTTTCAGTTCTAGGAATAAGAACCGAGGTTCGAAATTTCCCCCAAGACACCTGATGAAGACTGGAGGATATATTAGCTGAAACGTTGTGTTAACAACAAACATGATGAGGACAAGTCAATGGTAAATAATGTAAATAATCTAAATGTTTTTGGCTATAAATTTTGGTCTGGAGAATTTGACTTGTATGCCAGAAAATGCGGTGGGCAGCAGCAATTTCTAGCGCTGAAACTTAGCAAATAACAATTAGTCTTTGATTGTCAAGTTGTAATATTTTATTTATTATGGTTTAATCATTAGAATTATCGGAAAAAATAACTTTCACCAATATTTGTTCCAGTTCTTTACATTCCTTCATAAATTCCGCTTATTCTGTAGATTTTTGCATTCTGATTCATTTTTATATATTTAATCATTTCTGGTAGGATGGCTTTGGTTTTGTCATAAAAAATTCTATGATTTTGGTTTTAAATTCTTCACTTCTCAATCAGTTCTGAAAATTTCCTTTGTCCATTCCTCTTTTGTTCAGGTTTTTGATGTTGAAGGGTGTCTTCTTGCCATTGTCTTTACATGACAATTTGTTGTCCATTTTTTAACTTCATTATCATCATCATTTAACATTCTCCATGCTGGCATGGGTTGGATGCTTTGATGGGAGCTGGCAAATATGGAAACTGTGCAAAGCTCCGTTGTATGTTTTGGTATGGTTTCAATGGCCAGATACCTTTCCTAACACCAAACACTTTACAGAATGTCTGCTGGGTGCTTTTTTTACATGGCACCTGTAGCAGGGAGGTCACCAAAGAACTTATAAGACGAGAACCCTCGATTGAGTGGGGAGTGAAGGAGGTGGCCTTTATGTTAGAGCTAGAACCTGAATAGAAGAACAGAAGTGTCTTGCAGTGGATGGGATGATGGCTACCTCAGTTGGAGAGAGAGAGGGAGAGATAGGAGAGGGATAAAATGGTGAGGAGATGATGGAGTGTACACTCAGGTTACAGATATGTATAGTGAATGGGACCAATATTTTCCCAAACCCTTTTGTCACCATATTTTTGTTGAAATACACTGTCTTTATTTCAAGTAATTTTTTAATTAATGAAGAATTTAGTAAAATAACTTTGTCGTTATTAATCTGGTGTTTGGAACATAAATTAACAGGAAATTTTGGTGAAAGGTTTTAATTTAGATAATTTTTAATCCTTTGGTGTTCAGATTACTCTGTTAAACGTAATACTTTTTCACTCAAATTGTTTTGAATTTATCATGCATTATCTTCGAGGTTTCAATGACATGATTGTTTATTTTTAGAATGTCATTGTAGGTTAGGTGTGAGAGGCTAGATATGGCCTGTTTGAATATAAAATGTGTAGAATATTTCGGCTGGTTATGGCTGGTTTAAACACTAAAGTGTTAAGACAGGAATTTTGTATGATAGGAGTCTCAGGCAGATTAGTACCAAAAGGATTAAATATTTTCCATTATTATTTCTCCATGTTCCTCTTTTACTTCAATATTTCTTCTATTTTGGTGTTTTTGAAGATAGAAAAACTGGTTTTTTTTTTGTTTACACATAGCTATTTATATTATTTGATTTTTATTCTTTATTAGATATTTTAGCAGGCCTACAGTATGTATAGACATAATAATCTTCTAATTACAGAATGGTTGTTCCTCTCAGTATTAGATGCCAATGTATTATTCTAAATGGAATCCTGATGTTTCTTCTTTTCCTCTCTTTGTTTTGCTAATTCATTTGACTTCCATATAAGTTTAACTTATTACTTAACGAACTAAACCATTGATATTATTACCTTATTGTTGACATTTAATTCGATTATAATTATCAATCTAATGCATCTATGATATTCCTCTATAAACTGTTCTTTCATTTGTGTGTGTGTCTTCCTGTGTCTAGTTCTAGAATTCCTAAGTATATCTACCTCTCATCTCATTCTCTCTGTTTCTTTATCTAACTCACATTTTGTTTTATTCATTTTCCTTTATGTTAACCTTTTTGTGTGGAGGCACATGGCTTAGTGGTTAGGGTATTTGGCATCATGATTGTAAGATTGTGGTTTCGATTCTTGGACTGGGCGACGCATTGTGTTCTTGAGCAAAACACTTCATCTCACGTTGCTCCAGTCCACTCAGCTGTCAAAAATGAGTAACGCTGCAATGGACTGGCGTCCCGTCCAGCTGGGGAACACATATGCCATAGAAATCGGGAAACCGGGCCCATGAGCCTGGCTCGGCTTTAAAAGGGTGCATTTATCTATTATTTAACCTTTTCGTATTCAGATTGCTTATTTGTCTTCATTGTTTTGAATCACTCATGCATTATTTTGTAGCTTTGAGATTTCAGTGATGCGTTTCTTTATTTCTAGAATGATATTGTAGGGTAGGTGTGAAAGGCTGGACCTGGTCAGTTTGAGCAGAATGAAACAGAATATTTTGGTTGGATATGGTCAGTTTAAATACAAAAGTGTTGAAGTTGCCTTGGTGCTTTTGCTGAACTAAATTCCATATTCATTCCTCTAGTTTCCTATTGTTTATCATTTGTAGTGTACAACTTAAGGTTATTCACTTATGAAACCTGGTCAATTGTCCTTCTATAGCATTTGTACAGGGCTATAGGCTAAGTTTAGTTTTTTGGCTAAAACTGTTAATGTCAAGCAGAAAACATATAGAGAGAGGGAGTCTCTTAGAAATATTTGTATTCCAATAGAGATGGTATTTGGCAATTATAATTCCCACTTTCATTTGTATCTTCAGAATTGTTTGTCATTTATCCAGGAAGTATTTTAATGGTCCTGCTTAATATTGCTGCTACCACACTTTAAGTAATGTTTCCACAATCCACAGACAGCGAACACAGTCAAAAGCATTCTACTAATCAATCCATGCTGTTCTCAGACCTTTCTTTCACTTTCCACTGTTTTTTTCTTATTGCCTCATTGATCACTAATTGATCTTCACAACCATTTTCCCTTCTGGAAATCAATTTTTTTCTTCCAATGCAACTAGTTATCCTGCAAGATGTTATTCCAGTTTCTGGTTTAGTAAACTGGTAGGTTTTGGTTGGTCATTTATATCTTCAGATTTATCATCATCAACATCATCAGCATCGTTTAACATCCGCTTCCCATGCTAGCATGGGTTGGATGGTTTGATTGAGGACTGGCGAGCCAGAGGCTGCACCAGGCTCAATCTGATCTGGCAAAGTTTCTACAGCTCGATACCCTTCCTAATGCCAACCACTCTGAGAGTGTAGTGGGGACTTTTTACGTGATACCGACACAAGGGGGTTAAAATCTTTTTTCCCCTTGTCAGTGAGTCATTCAGCTGTTGTTTCTGGCTCTTTGAGTATCATCCATTAGATATTCTTACCAGAACTCTATGTATATCAAATATTTCGACCAAAAATTTGGGAAAGTATCTCTTCCAAGTGATTTTTACTTGTTTATTTTATTTTATTATTGTATATTTTTTTAGTTTCTTTCATCCCACCCATCCTAGACCCCTTATCATCCCTCATGAGTCTGCTTTGAACCATCACCCATTCTCTCTTGTGTTCACCTTCACTTTAGGGTCTTAGCACATTTCAAGGTGATCCTCATTAATGCAGGTGTCATGAAAAAGCTAAAAACACCCAGTGAACCCTATAAAAATGACATCCAGCCACAGAGACCATGCGGAAGCAGACATTGGTAGATGATGCAATCTTTTAACTTGTCAGACCCTGTTGAACCATCCAACCATGCCAACATAGATGAAGTCAGACGTTAAATGTTGATGGTGTCTGGTTTTCATCTTCTACTCATCTGTCAATATGTCCCCATCACCACATTTGTTCACACACTACATTTGTTGTTTTAAATATTCTCAAACTGTGACAATTCCTTTATGGTTCTTCAGACTCTTTCCCACAAGTTCTTCTGCTTCTCTTGTTGTTACCAAATTCTTGATAAAAAAACCCTTTTAGAGTTCAACTGTTTGTTTTGTTCAAAGAATTATCCCTTCTCAAATAAGGTTTCTTTTTAGTCTTTGCTTTCAAGTACTTTAATATTTTTGTTACATAACTGTAGTATTTGTCTCTCTTTTTTGTTTCATTCATCTCTTTTATATTACCACTTAAGAGATTTTTTTTCCTGTAATTTTCTATATATTTTCTATTTGTTTCCCACAATGTTTGGGTTTTGATATTCTAGTATAAATAGCTCTGAGGGAATATCTACTTTCATTTGTAATTACTATGACTGACATGTATATATATATATATATATATATATATATATATTCCAGTGATATTGTTGCTAGCTTCTATTATCATTGTTTCACAATGACAAAGTTTACAATTTTTATTGTTGTTTATTCCTAAGTTTTCTTTTAACCCCTTTGATACCAACCCAGCTGAAACCGGCTCTGGCTCTGTAGTACAAATAACTTGTTTTCAAAAGTTCTGAATTAAAATCTTCCACCAAACCTTAGTCACAATTTATGTTCCTAACACTAGCTGAATGATAACTAAGTTATTTTACTAAATTCTTTGTTATATTTAAAATTAATTGAAAGAAACAGAGCATCTCAACAGAAATACGGTAACGAATGGGTTAAAGGAATGTCTTTCTTTAGTTGATAGATGTTTTGATTTTAATTCTTTAATCCTTTTGCTACAATATTTCTTTTGAAAGATGCAACTTTTTCTTCATTAAACTTTGGCAGTAATGAAGAATTTCATGGAATAACTTTGTCATTATTAAGCTGTTGATTAGAACATAAATTAATGTTAAATTTTGATGGGAAGTTTTAAGTTTGATTACTTTAACACTTCATTATTTAAACTGGCCATGTCCAGCCCAAATATGCCACCTGTTTTACGATCTCGTCTGCCAGATTCAGCCTATCACACCTACCCTTCAATGCCATTATAAAATATACAATCACATCAACAAAATTTCTAGTGTTAACCATTTCCTCCTTTAGTTTATCATAGAAAGTTTTCATCCTCAGAATTTTCTATTCTGAAATCCTTCTCATATTCTTTTTTCTCTTTACATCTGTTTCTGTTGTCTTTGTTCAGCTTTTGTCGGTCAGTGTTGTTGTGCAAGTATGTTAAAGATTGATTTCATTTGCGGGGTTGTATTTATTTCAGTTGTTTTACATGTGTGAAGTGGTTTACACTTTCCGTCTCTTAAAACTTTGTTTATTGTCATTATCACACTTTTTCTTGTTTCTTTTATCATTATATATTCCTTCCTTTAAGTGTTCTGCATCTGTTTTTGATATCTTTTTCGTTTTGATGTCATCGTCATCACCGTTGTCATCAGCATTGTCATCACCATTTTAACATCCACTTTTTCATGCTAGCATGGGTCAGATGGAATTCATCACAGCCAGATGCCTTTCCTCTCTCTAGCCCAAGCTTGTTTCCAAGCAAGGTAACATTTCCCCATGGCCGGACATGTTTTTCTGGAAGATTGGAAACAAATGACACCACTTGTTTGATAGTATCACTTACTTACAACCATCTCATGGTGTGAGAGAAGGCATGTGGCTTAGTGGTTAGGGTATTCGGCTCATGATCATAAGATTGGGAGTTCAATTTCTGGCAACACATCTTGTCCATGAGCAAGACACTTTATTTCACATTGCTGCAGTTCACTCAGCTGTATTTCAAAGGGCCAGCCTGGTCACACTCTGTGTCATGCTGAATCTCCCTGAGAACTACATTAAGGGTGCACATGTCTGTGGAGCATTCAGCCACTTGCACGTTAATTCCACAAACAGGCTGTTCTGCTGATTGGATCAACTGGAATCCTCGTTGTTGCCTATGAAGATGAAAACAAGGAGGCAGAAACACACAAATAAGGTGTGGCTGTGTGATTATGAAGTTTGCTTCCCAACTAAATTGTTTAATGAATTTAATTCACTCCTGAAGACCGAGCATCACACAAAATGTTTGTAGACCGAAACTATTCTTCCCACCAGAAGACCTGGCAAATTCAAAGCAGCAATGTGTAGCAAGTGGAAGCGAGGCAGCAGCTGCTCCTCTCCCTTCCATACTCTCAGCTCATCACCAAGCATTGTTGCCAGTTTGAGAGGTCATTAATCAAGACACTGTCACCTGAGATGTTTTAGGTTGGAAAAATTCTTCATGAACCAATTTGTTCACGATGCGAGGCATTTGTAAACTGAGGTTCCTCTGCACATGGTTCTGGGTTCAATTCCAATGCTTAGGCACTTTTGGCAAGTGTCATCTACTATAGTCCCAGACACCGTTCTTCTTAAGATAGTAAAGTGTTGTGGAAAGATATTTGTTTGGTACCACATCATCGTTCATAAACCCCTTGCCTTGCACTCTATCATAAACTGTATCCATATTGGATCACAGAGTTACCATCAAACATCATCAATGTTGTTTTAATGTTTATTTTACTGTACTTGCATGGGTCAGACAGAATTGGTCGAGACGGATTTTCCATGGCCAGATGCTCTTCCTGTTGCTAACCCTCACCTAGTTCCAAGCAAAGTAATGTTTCCTCATGATCAGACATATTTTTCATGGAAGACTGGGAATAAGTGACATTGCTTGTATGATGGTGGCACTCATTTGGAGTCATCTTGCGATGTCAACACACACACGCACACACAATGATCTTCTTTTAGTTTCCATCAACAAAGTTCACTCACAAGGCTTTGGTCAGCCTAGGTCTATAGTTGAAGATACTTGTGCAAAGTGCTGTGCAGTGGGATTGAGCCTGAAACCCCATGGCTGGGAGTGAGGCTTCTTAACCACACAGCCATGCCTGTGCCCACAGCCACAACCTAAAATATGAGCACAGCTCAAAATGATCCAAAACAGATTGAAGTATAAAGCGTAAGGGACAATTTGGGCAGATGGGCATTTTGAAATTAGAGAAATTAAAAGAATTGTAAGCCGTAGATTTCACTTTGTCTCCATTATCAACACCTGATGACAGTTTAAAATCATCAGACATCATCATCATCAGTTGTCATCGTCATCATTTACTGCCATTAGCTTCGTCATCATCGTTGTTCTTATTATCATCTTAGTCATCATCATTGTTTATATGGGTCAAACCAACTTCCATCATTATCAGGAATATAGTCACAAATAACTGAGCTGTTAACAAAAAAAAAAAACCGATGCCTGCCGCAAGGAACAAAGCATACAAAGGGGTCAGGCTATTTAGGTCAGTCTGTGGCGCTTGTGTGGTATTTACTTTATTGACCCCCAGAAGGATGAAAGGCAGAGTTGACCTCAGCAACATTTGAACTTAGAATGTGTTAAAATGTAACTGGATGATAAATGACGAAAGCATAGGGAAATTGCTTAAGAAAAATTTTGCTTTTAAGAAAAAAAGGTCACAAAACGTTGATTTCGCCAATTGATACAAATCTGTCTGAGACCGTCTCTGGTTGCATGATTCTAACTTCCTGTTTTAAAGGGAACCAAATGAAAACCTTCCATGAAAATTGCGTATTCATTTATTTTCCAAACACTTGCTTAAGAACAACAAAGTTATTTTACTAAATTCTTCATTATTTTTCATCTTAGTTGAAACAAAGGCAGTTTTATTCCAAGGGAAATGTGGTAATAAAACAGTTAAAAATAACAAAGTTATCATCTAACCCATGCCAGCATGGAAAATGGACATTAAATGGTGATGATGATGATTATTTTACTAAATTCATTATTGTCAAAATTAATTGGAACAAATGCAGTGTATTCATTAGAAATATGGTAACAAAGGGATTAATTATTAATTTTTAACACTTACTTAATATGTAGTTTAGTTTATGGGAAAAACAGGAATTCGCCTGCCTCTTCTGCTTGGTTAAACAATGAAGCTGAATTGGAGTTAATTATTTAAAACCATTAAAAGAAAAGAAGCAGCATAATAAATATATTGCCTCATTACACTTTGGCTTTATAGACCTGGAGCCTGTACCCCTCTACATCAAGAGGGTGGCTGGGAATTTGATTCAAGATGATGATGAATATATAATATTATAAACACTGCTGATGTATAAATATTCTTTTCTATTCTTGGCACCAGGCCTGCAATTTTTGGGGAGGGGGCCAGTCTATTAGATCGACCCCAGTACACAACTGGTACTTAATTTATCGATCCTGAAAGGATGAAAGGCAAAGTTGACCTCGACGGAATTTGAACTCAGAACGTAAAGACAGACGAAATACTGCTAAGCATTTTACCTGGTGTGCTAACGTTTCTGCCCGCTCGCTGCCTTGCTGATATATAAATGTTATAAACACACAAACTATGGATAAATGCTGGGGTGGCTGTGTGGTTGAGAACTTTGTTTCTAACCACATAGTTTCAGGTTCAGTCCCAGTGCATGTCACCCTGAGCAGATGTCTTCTGTTATAAATTTGGGTTAATCAAAGGCTTGTGAGTAGATTTTGTGAATGGAAACTGAAAGAAGCCTTCTTAATATCATCATCATCATCATCATCATCATCATCATCATCCACTTTTCCATGCTTTCATGAGTCAGACTGAATTTGTTGAAGCAGATTCTCTGTGACTGGATGCCCTTCCTGTCACCAACCCTCACCTGTTGCCAAGCAATGTAATTATTTCCCCTTGGCCTGACAGGTTTTCCATGGAAGACTGCTAATGAACCACACCGCTTGTATGATGGTGATGCTCGCTTACAGTCTATCTCTCTCTCTCTCGCTCCCTCTCTCTCTCTCACAGATAGACAGAGTCAGCCTTAGCAGAATTTGAACTCAGAACATAAAAACAAATGAAATGCTACCAAGCATTTTGTCTGCCTACCAACCCAAACTGCTGACGACTTGACAGTTGTCTATTTAATAATAGAAATGTCTCAGTCCACTGTTAGTCACATGGGGGTAGTCGGAATCCTTCCACAACACTTATTTTTAGAATGACATGATAGGGTAGGTGTCAAAGGCCAGATCTTGTCGGTTTGAATTTAAAACGGGTAGAATATTTGGGCCAAGTATGACCTGTTCAAATGCCCAAGAACAATTTATTGGAAGCACTAATTATTAAATTCAGCAATTTAACCAGAAATATCTGTTATGATCCTGACTGAAAATAGGTTCCATTCTGGTCAGTTATTATTTTGTTCAACGTATCTCAAACTTTTTAAACGAACCCCCTCCCCACTTTTCTTCTATGAACACTATTTCAACATTCTCTTGCTGTGATTCAAGCCACCTCTACATTTTAATGTACCTACACTTTGTATCAAACCAAGGTAATTTAGTTCTGGGTTCTTGGTTGGCTACTCACCCCAGAGCGCTCTGCTCTATGACGACACTATAAACATATTGTATGTATTTTCCATCTCGCAAAGCGACAGTGAGTGAACATGTCATGGGAACATGTCATGGGAACATGTCATGGGAACATGTCATGGGAACATGTCATGGGAACATGTCATGGGAACATGTCATGGGAACATGTCATGGGAACATTCAAACATCATCACTGCATTTCGTATAGAATTTTTGGCTCTTCCAAAGTCATTTTGGTGTATTGTATGAATCCACCATTTTTGGTTGGAAAAATGTGGTAGATGGTTTATATTCTATTTTGTTTATTTACAAAGTGGTTGAGTTCCTTTCAAGCGTCAGGCCTCACGGAAGCAATGACCGAGGCCTTTGGCATTATGTCATACTTGAGAAGAAGACCCATCAAGCTGAGCAAAATAGCAGTTGTGGCAGATACCAGTGCCACGCAAATTGGCACCTGTGCCAGTGACACGTAAATGCACCCCAAGTGTCACGCAAATAGCATCTATGCCGGTGGCACGTAAAAGCACTCATTACACTCTCAGAGTGGTTGGCATTAGGAAGGACATCCAGCCATAGAAAACCATGCCAAATCAGACTGGAGTCTGGTGCAGCCTTCCAGCGTGCCACCCTAGTCAAACCATCCAACCCATGCCAGCATGGACAACGGACGTCAAATGATGATGATGATGATGATTTATTCACGTTTCGAAGTCCATTATTGTTGTTGTTGTGGTTGTGGCTAAGGAGCAGTTTATCCTAATATCACAATGAAAAATGTTTTTGTATGTTAAAATTTAAATGGGAGACAAAAACTTCAAAAACAAAAAACAAACTATACAGGTGTGTCTATCACCCCCACCCCACTAACCCATATAAATTTTTATACTCCCACCCCCCGCCCAGGGGTAAGCACTGCTGACATTGAGTAGCACTGATTTAATCCAAAGAAGCAGTGCAAAGCTGTTGAGGATTTGTTCTATTGTTTGTTAGACTGACATGAATGATGCGTATCTTGAAGCTTTGTAGACAAAATAACTGTGGGGAAAAGATGTGAGCAGGGGAGGGATTCCTCAAGAGTTTTGGGGATAGGGGAAGCTTTACTGAATTGTTTTAGGTATAAAGTCTGTAGTGAAAGACACCCTGAGGATGGTGGTGGTGGCGGTGGGTTAGATAGAGATGTATGAAGGGAGTGAGGGGGGATAGTACATTGTTTATAAAACAGAAACTGTTTACAACAGCATCAGATGAGACAAGAATGGAACTCAGAATTTTGGTGGTCAAAGTAGAGAGCTGGGGAAAAGTGGGGCAGGGTTTACAAGTGAGTTGGAGAGCCTTTTGGGATGTGATCTAGAAAGTCGGGACCCCCTTCGGTCATGACACTGACCATGGGATTGCACCTAGAAAGTTACCCTCCTAGTCACAAGTCTGGGCAAGGTTGTTTATGGAAGACCAGCAGTCGCCCATGCGTACCGGCCTCCCCTCTGCATGCCACCAGTGTTATCCAAGGGAAAGGCAAAGGGGCCGATACAGCTTGGCACCTGTGACGTCGCAAATCATTTCTACAGCTGAATGAACTGGACGAACGTGAAATAAAGTGTCCTGCTCAAGAACACAACATGTAGCCCAGTCCGGGATTCAAGCTCACAACCTCACGATTGTAAGCTCGACGCTCTAACCACTGAGCCATGTGCCTTCTAGAAAGTATGTGTGTAGTAATTGTTGTTCTATTCCAGACGTATGAAGCCGTAATCTAGGTCAATAACTGTTGATGTAGAACTTTTCTAACAACAATAGTTACTAAACCCTTTTGCTCCTTAAGGGACTTAGGCCATCAACAACTTTTCTCAATTCTGGGATGTCTTTTCTGCTTTTCCAGCTCTACTTCAGAATCTCACCTCCAGTTTATTTTTAAATTATTGTTTGGCCTTCAGATATTTTCCTGAAGGAAGGCCTTCCTCTCCCAGCTCTTCTTCTTCGTTTTGTATTGTCATTGATGCTTCTTCAACTTGGCTTTTGTCTCGGTATGAGTGTTGGCTCTGTGCCAACCCATTTTTACCTCAGGGAACAGGTGTCCCTATTAGCCTGGCCTCTAGTCTTTGACCTGTCCAGCATGCACCCCGTTGCCATAGGTTTAAGGCCATTGAGGTATACAAGTCCTCACACTGCACCACAACTGGACCTTGTGGTTTCTGTCTCCAGAAGGGTCATCTTTTAAAGGGTGTTGTTGATTGGGAAGGCCATTTGAGACTATTTGCAGGGCTGTCTTAGTGGGGTTATCCTTTGGGCTATCCAGTGCACGGGACCTTCTAATATTTATTTATTGAGGAGCAAGCCACAGCATTGATAAATTAAAATTGGCCCCCTAGACTTGTGAGGTCTCTGGGTAACTGCTCGTTGTGTCTATGCTATAAGACAACCCTGATTAAGCGGTATGGCACTTCTGTAAAGATTTTTTTTTCAAGTGGGGTGGCTGGGTGGTTCTGGAGTGCTGTAATAACTATATTAATTTTGTTGAATCAATTAACTTCACAGTGAAGTAGCTGTAGTAGGTGGGGAGGGGGGGCATTCATCTCTAAAAACAATTACTTTAACAAAACAATAACCAACATTGCCTTCCGCCCCCCTCGCGACCAAACATTGAACAATGAACGTATTAAAACAAACAGAATTATTTTTCCAGACTTTCATATGGAAATTACTATTTTAATAAGTTTCATTCATTCATTATCTTCTGTTCCAAGGATTGATGATGTATTTTTTTTTAAAGGGTGAATGAAGTATTATTTTTTTTGTTTGTCTTATTTTTCCTAAGTAGTTCTACTTGAATGTAGAATGATAGACTTGCCCCATACAAGTGACACAGCAACAGTCTGTCTGTTGTGTCGTGAGAGAGAGAGAGAGAGAGAGAGGTGTAAGGAGAGACAGGAAATAACGCTGAAAGAGAGAGAGGAGAGAGAGAGAGTGTGTGTGAGTGTATGAGAGAGAGAGAGAGAGTGTGTGAGTGTATGAGAGAGAGAGAGTGTGACAAAGAGAGAGATGGAAGAAAAGTGTAAGGAGAGGGGAGGGGGAATTTAAGGAGAGAAAGGAAACAGCACTGAGATAGAGAGAGTGAAAGAGAGTGTGTGTGAGAGAGAGAAAGAAAGAAAGAGAGTGTGTGTGTGTGTATGTGAAAGAGAGGGAGAGAGTGTGTGTTTGTGTGTGAGAGAGAGAGAGAGAGAGAGAAACTTTATTTATTTTAGTTGCTTTTGTTTTTCTGATATTTTTTTATCTTGTTCCAGTCACTGGACTGTGGCCATGCTGGGGCACCGCCTCAAAGGGCTTTAGTCAAACAAATCAATGGTACTTAATCTATTGGTCTCATTTTGTGGAATTGCAAAGTTATGGGGACATAAACAAACCAACACCAGTTGTTGTGTGTGTGGGAGGGACAAACACAACACACACCTCTCCGGCTTACCAGATCCAGTCAAACTGTCCGACCCATGCCAGCATGGAAAATGGATGTTAAATGGTGATGATGATGATTTGTGTGCAGGATGGAGGTGGGGAAGAAAATAGTGTTGGGGTAATGTTGTGACAGTTGCTTAGCAACCCTTCGACCACCTGTCTATTTTATTTTTAATTTTTAAAGAATTTTCTTTCTTTCTAATCACTTGCATTGATTTCTGTTGTTTTTCTCCATTTCAGAACAGCTTCTTGTATGCTTTTGGGAACAGTACCGAACCTGGAGCTCAGTTGATGTATACGAGTTCCAATCATGGACTGCCGGGGTCTGTTTGTACATCAGAGGCTGGATACATTGTATATACCACTGCAGCGCCAGGGATGGAGTCTGTCACAGACTCCTCTGGATTGCTGCCACAACCTCACTTGCAGGAAGTAAACACAGAACACATTGACAATCACTTGGTACATCCAAGGACAACTTTAATAAATGGACGTATGGCTCAAAACGGATTTGATAATCCGATGGACTTATCAAATGGTAAAGTAGTTCAAGTTATTGACATGAAAAAAGAGGATTCTCGAACACAATACGAACACAATCAAGCAGCTACGAATTACCATCACAATGGTGTGACGGTTGGCATACCAGAATCTCAACATGGTAAGGCAACAAACAGTTCCTTCTTTTACTGATTTTCTCCATCAAAACTTTATCGGGCATTTTCTTTGTTTTCTAATCCTGTTTTTCTAATAATAAGCATCTACCCTGTTCATATACTTCAGTTAATCAAAAACATAGAAAGGTTTAACCCTTTTCGTATCTTATTTCTATTGAAATGCACTTTTTTTTGTTTGTTTCAATTAATTTTGGAAATAATGAAGAATTTGTTATTATTAAGATGTTATTTGGAACAGAAATCAACATGAAATTCTGATGGAATTAATTTAGATCACTTTAACCCTTTTGTTACCATATCTATATTAAATACACTGCCTTTTTTATTTGTTTCAATTCATTTTGAAAATGATGAAGAATTAAGTAAAACATCTTTGTTGTACTTTTAGCCGATGTTTAGAATACAAAGACTGGATTTTTGAAGGAAGATTTTCATTTTGATCATAAAGTCATCGAAATAAAAATCTTGTATTGTAGAACTTTGGACACTTTCAGAAGGGTTGCTATCAGAATGGTTAAAGTGGACTTTAAAAATTCTTCTAAAGATAAATATTTATTGACTGGTGCAAGTATGGCTCTGGTTAAAATGTTTGCTTCCCAACTACTTGGTTCTGGGTTCAGTCCCACTGCTGGCATCTAGGACAAGTGTCTCCTAGTATAGCCCTGGGCTTACCAATCCTTCTGAGTGGATTTGATTGATGGGAACAGAAAAAAGTCCATTGTGTGTGTGTGTGTCACAGGATGGCTCTAAATGAATGTAAACATCTTACATGCTTCCTTTTTTTTTTTTTTTGTGAAAGCATGTCCTGCCAAGAGGAAAGCCATAACCTTGCTTGGAAACAGAGATGAGGGTTGGTGACAGGAAGAGCATCTGGTTGTAGAAAATCTACTCAGTGAAATTCATCTGAGCCATGCATGCATAGAAAAGTGGACATCCACTTTTTAGCAATATAAACTGGCCATATCTGGTCCAAATATTCCATCTGTTTTATATTCAACCTTGCTATATCCAGCCTCTCACACTTACCTTACAATGTCATTCTAAAAATAAACAAAGACATTTTTGAAATCTCAATGCAATACAAAAGACTATAAATAAATAAGCATCACATTTGACAGAGTAATCTGATTGCTAAAGAGTTAACTGGTGATAATGGTAAAATATTTTTGCATTTATGAATTTGTGTTGTAAGATTCCTGATGTGAAGTTGTGTCTTGAAACAAATATTGTAATTTTTTTCTTGCCAAATAAGCAAACACACTAGATATTCATTCTTTACTCATTTATTACTGTTCTTATTTTAACTCCTATCCATTATCCAGTTTTGCATTTATTATTCACTTAAGAATTTGATTAAAATTTTAATCATGGCATAATTACTTCAATAGAACATAAAACTGTTTATAGTTTTGGTCTCTCTGTTTTTCTTCTTCTTCTTATTCACACTAAAATGTTTTACCTTCTCAGTTTATAATCTGAATCGGTTTATATTTACATATTTTCAACACCAATTTTTTTAATATGTGACTGTTATTAGTTTGATAATAGATTTGACATTTGTTTGACCCAGCCCTTAATCTGGTTCTAACCCTCACACTAAACTACCATTAACATGGTAGAAATATCTTTCAGTGTAGCCTTTAGACCAAGTGTTGGTAATCTGTTTTGAGAAGTGGACCACATGAGATACGACTCCTCATTTGGTGGATTTCCACTACTAAAACAACACAAGGTCAGTCTTCACTTGGCCATTCAGTTGGCTGCAGTTTGGCCACGACTGCTTAAAACTACGTGTTTACAATGACCATCTAAATAAGTCCATATTTCTATATAAAATGGAATATTTTTTTTGAGATACCAAATGAGGAAAATGTGTTTTGTTTGTTTCATTATTAATGTTAGAAATGGAGATATATTTTGTAAAAAAAAATGGTGAAACAACAGGATTAAACGAACTGTGACTTCTTGTGTGATTTTGAAGGAGTTTTCTACTCTCAGACCCCCCCCCCCTCCTCCTCATCCTCATCACCACCACCACCACCGCCATCACCAATGATGACCATTGCCATCATCATCATCTTCATCATCATAATTCCCACTTTACCATGCTTGCATGACTCAAAACAACAAAAATTTGTTGCAGCAGATTTTCCTACCCCCCCCCCCCCAGTGCCCTTCCTGTTAGCATCTCTCATCTGCTGCTTCTCAAGCAAGATGATATTTTCCCTGTGGGTGGGCATGTTTCCATGGATGATCGGAAATGAGGGATGTCTCTTGTATGACCATGGCATTTGCTTACATCTATTTTCCTGATGTCAAGACAAGACACAAATACGCATTCTTGCATGCATGCAAGCACACACACTCACACACACATGCACACATATCTGAGGAAGAATTTCTTTGAGTTTCCATCGACCAAATCGTCTCTCGAAACATTGGTCAGCCCTTCGGATTTATAATGAGTTGAGCTGCTGGTTCCGAAGAACGTAGTTGTCCATAAATATTTTCCTTTCCTTTCAGTTTGGAAAAGACATTTACATCTCTGCGGGGCAGCTAAACTCTTTTCATGTATATTTTGCTTTGGAATTTTTTCCAAGTTTCTTTTCTTTTTCGTCCTTCACAGATTCCAAGCTGATCACTAACCAAATATCAAAGCTCTTTTGTTTAATTCAAGGTAATTCATTAGAGTTTGTGGTTTTCTAAATTGGTTGATGTGTGGATAAACTTGCTCTTCAGTAGTGGGTGTGCATGTGACTTTAATACTCAAGTGTGTGTGTGTGTGTGTTCTTATGTGTGTGTGATTGTGTGCTTGTGTTCAGCCCAGGAACCTCAAAAGGAGAATCCCTGGAATGTTTAACTAATTTTCACAGTATCACCATATTTCTAATTGATTGTATCTCGAGAATGTGAGTTAGTCTGATTCCTTTTTTGGGACAAACCCCATCATTTTTTAGGTATTTATGCAGATCTCGTTACATAACCCACTGCACTTTGTGTGTGTGTGTGTGTGTGTTTGTATGTGGGTGGGGGTGACTTTGAAGCCATTTTGCCATTTTTACCTCTGTTAATTACCAACAACAAAACTTTAAAAAATAATCGAGGAACAACTTCAAAAATTATTCATACATAACAAACGGTTAAAGTTAAAAAAAAAAAAAACAACGCAAATATTTCACAAACATTCACTTTATTATTAATAAATTGTCAAAAACGTTTCGTCAAGAAAATGCAAATGGCTCAAGGGACACAACTCTTGAATTTCTTTAGGAATTTTTTTTTCCTTTCTATTTTCTTTTTTAGTTAATATGTTTAATTGTATATTTGAATAAACATTGATTAGATTGAGACAGTGATTTAAATATGTAGCATGACCTAATTATTTTCATGTGATTTTTATTATTTTTGATTCAAGAATTTAAAAAAAAAATGCTCGAGCACCTTAGGAGAAATTTTTATCTTATTTCTTTGGCAATATTGCACCCCACCGTGTTTTTTTTTTCTCTTTGATGATTATTCTAAGAATAATTTTCACCTTTAGAATTGGCTGTCTCTGACAAAATACCTGATGGTATTTACTTATGGATATTTGTATGTATTGAGTTCAAATTCAACTGAGATGAATTTAGCTTTTTGTCCTTCGTGGGGTGGGCTTGATAAAATAATGCAGCTGCCAAGTCCTGGGTCAGTTTCTATTCCTGTAATGTGTCCTACATATGGATGAAGCTAAAATAGAGGACAGCACAGGATGCTTGGTGTTGCATTTTTTTTAGTGTATAAAAATTATTTGTGTATAATGAGTCCATTTTGGCAGTAAGCAGCAGGAGCACTACACAATTAAAGAGTGTTTTGTGTGTGTGTACAAGTGCAGGCATGGTAATGTTGTTAAGTTTGCTTTAGAACCAAACGCACACATACACACACACATATATATAGCAGGCTTCTTTCAGTTTCCATCTACCAAATCCACTCACAAGGCTTTGGTCGGCCCGAGGCTATAGTAGAAGACACTTGCCCAAGGTGCCATGCAGTGGGACTGAACACTGAACCATGTGGTTGGTAAGCAAGCTTCTTACTACACAACCACGCCTGTGCCTATGTTGTTTTGAATTTGAAAGTGATCTGAATGAAATATTTTCATAAATTGAAGCTTTTTTTTTTTTTGAGTTATTAAATTTGAATAAGAAGTGAAAATCATTTAAAAAATATTTAAACTCAGGTTTTGAAAAACTCTTTGTCAACCAGATTATCTGATGTCCTGAATAATTGCGGGTCACAATGTGTGTTTGTTCTTCCCTTGATTGTGCTTGTCTCTTCCATTGGGGCCCAAATTTTTAGACAATGTTATCATCCTGTCACCTTGGAGGTCTTTTGATTAGCTCCTTCCAATCCCTTGGATGCAAGTTGATATCTTCATGGGTCCACCTATTGTCTGTGAACCTTGTGACATGTGCAGCCCAGTATTTCTTCTGATCTTCTTTGTTGTGAGTTCAAATCTCATCAAAATCCAATTTTGCCTTTCATCCATTCAGGGTTGATAAAATAAAGTACCAGCCTAAGAGCTGGGACTGATAGTACCAGTTATGCCCACCCCTCAAAATACTGGCCATGTTCCTACATTATAAACCATTACTCTTTTACTCTTTACTTGTTTCAGTCATTTGACTGTGGCCATGCTGGAGCACCGCCTTTAGTCGAGCAAATCGACCACAGGACTTATTCTTTGTAAGCCTAGTACTTATTCTATCGGGCTCTTTTGCCGAACCGCTAAGTTACGGGGACGTAAACTCACCAGTATCGGTTGTCAAGCAATGTTTGGGGGAAAAACACAGACACACAAACATATACACATACACACATATATATATGTATGTATGTGTATATATATATATATATATATATATATATATGTTAAACGATGATGATGATATATATATATATATATACACACACACATATACATAATGGGCTTCTTTCAGTTTCCGTCTACCAAATCTACTCACAAGGCTTTGGTCATCCCGAGGCTATAGTAGAAGACACTTGCCCAAGGTGCCATGCAGTGGGACTGAACCCGGAACCATGTGGTTCATAAGCAAGCTACTTACCACACAGCCACTCCTACACCTTATTAAAGATATTTATAAACAACAATTATTTTTCATTGTTTTTTTTCTCTCTCTGTCTCAGCCTGTCTCTCTCTCTCCCACAAACAAGTTATTAAATTCCCTTTCATTTCTGTGATTTTTGGGTTTTTTTATTGTGTTTTTCTATGTGTTTTTTTTTTACCATCTCATTATATATCTGGCAGGATATTGGCAGCTCTTCTTGGCAACAAGTGAAAACTCCAACATCAATCATTTTATTTCAAAAGTCTTTTAAAAGAAAGGGAGATTTTGTTTGCGTACTTTTATTGAAGCACATTTGGTTATTAATTGTTTTTTACTCTTTATGAAACAGGGGTGGGGGGAGAAAATGTTGCAAAGCTTTATGTCTTTGGTTCCTGCTGCTGTAGCGAGTGGGGTGTATTGGGTGTGTCTGGCTCCTATTTCTGGTGGGAGTCAGCTTGTGTCTTGAATCTTTACCAGTGTTAGTGCTTAACCCTTTAATTAGAAATTATATTTCATGGTTATTCCAGGAACGATGTTAAATATCTGCCAAGAAATAAAACGAAAACAATTGGCATTTTCTGCAAGTCACACTGCCTCAATAAACTTGACATATCTCAATGAATTATAGTTTCAGACATAACCATTCCTTAACAAAAGATAGAATGGAATATAAAGCTGCTTTCCGTAGCTAAGAATTATTAAATTTTGAATAGATATATCTGATTTCCACAGTAAAGGAGTTTAGTAATGATAGCAACTTTTGTATGTTCTTAACATACTCTTGTCACCAAAGAATGTATATATATATGTATTGTAGTACTCTGTGTCAACCAATATTCTGTGTGTGTTTGAATATACAGATACAATACCAATATTTCACTGAACTTTTTAATAATTCCTTCTGGAAACTATCTTTAACATGTTCTTGAGAATATATATTTATGTTGTAATCTTTTGTGCCCAATATTTTAAGGAACTTAAACTTTTTTATGTCCTTAACATGTCCTTGTTACCAAAGACTGTATATATGTAATGTAGCATTTTGTAACAACCAATAATTAACGCAACCAAACTTCTACATGTTACTTTTGACAATCTTTTTCCAAAGAGTGAAACCGGTAAAGTAAAAAGAACATCTTTTAAAATTGCATTTTCAACCTTCTTTCATATATATATATATATAATATATATATATATATATATATATATATATATATATATATAAAGAGAGAGAGAGAGAGAGAGAGAGAGAGAGAGAGAGAGAGAGAGAGGTTATGAGATGAGAGGTAGTGGTGTCAGGTAATGCTGAGTAAGCACTATGGACAGGCTATAGTTAAGCCCCAGGTTCGGTGATTATGTGAATGAGGAGTTCACCGTAGGTCATATATCAGCATGCATATATATAAAAAATTAACAGAATGAGATAGAAATCTAAGGCTGCGAAAGATTCCAGAATATTTATAAAGAGGTCTTACAGCTGTTTCTAGGATGTTTTATATATCCCTTCATCGGAGACGGTGTGAGAAAATGGTTATGCAGTCTCCGATGAAGGGATATATAAAATATATAAAATATATAAAATATCCCAGAAGCAGCTGTAAGACCTATTTATAAATATTCTGGAATCTTTCACAGACTTCGATTTGTATCGCATTCTGTTAATTTTTTATATATGTATATATATATATATGTGTGTGTGTGTGTGTGTGTGTGTGTATTTGTGTGTGCCTGTGTATATCCCCACCCCCCACCATTGCTTGACAACTGATGTTGGTTTGTTTACGATCCTGTAACTTAGCAGTTCGGAAAAAGAGACCGATAGAATAAGTAGTAGGCTTACAAAGAATAAGAAATCCTTGGGTTGATTTGTTTGACTAAAGGCGGTGCTCCAGCATGGCCGCAGCCAAATGACTGAAACAAGTAAAAGAATAAAAGAATAAAAGTGAATATCTATAAGATATTAATATTGCTATAATTATCAAAGGCAATATAAATAGCTGATGATAACAGAAACATTGATATAGGTGGTTGCAGGCCTAAAAAATAGCATTATATAGCATTAATAGCTAAAGAATTAAACTTATATTAATCAGGAGGGCACATTAAAGTGTCTACCTGCTAGAAATAAGAGTCAAAACTCTTATTTGAACCACCAAAAAAAAAAACAAAAAAAACATTGAAAATAATTTGGTGGTCCAAATAAGGGTTTTGGCTCTTATTTCTAGCGAGTAGACATTTTAATGTGTCCTTATGATTAATGTAACCACATGTGAATTGTTGATTTTTTTTTTGTTTTTCCCTCCATCTTCCTTTTCTATTGGACTTTCCTCTGTTTCTGAAGAAGAGCTTTGCTCGAAACGTTAAACCATCTTTCTTTCCTTCCTTGAGCGCCTGCTATTACTTTACATGTCCTTGCGTTGTTTTTTTTGTGTTTGTGCTTTGTCTTTTTTGGGGGGATTTACTATATATATATTCTTTACTGGAAAGCAATACTCTTGTATTGCATTACTATTTTTATATATTTTTTTATAAAAATGGCGGTGCCCCAGCATGGCCGCAGCTCAAGAGCTGAAACTGGAAAACATAAAACATAAACATAAAATATATATATATATATTAACACTTAATTAAATCTCCTTGTCATGTCTTGCCTAATAGGGTGATATCACCTGAAGAAATGAATGCAAGAACAAATGCCCACCTGATGTCCATGGATATTACAGATTTTATTGTAATCATCCCAGGAATGTGGACTATGGTCACAAAAAACATGTGATTTGTGGAAATGTGCATAGCAATACATTGAACTATTTATCAATTTCATTCATGGATTATTTTTATTATTACTACTATATTCATATATATTGTACATTGTATATATATATATATATATATATAAATTATGTATATGATGTATATATGTAAGTGTGTGTGTGTGTAGTTCAAATTTACGGAAAACAAGATGAAGACAGGTGCAGGAACAACAAGCAGATGTATTAGTTGAACGCTCAGGAAAAATGGAAATGTTTTCTACGTTTCGAGCCTATGCTCTTCAGCAGAAAGGATTAAGTGGGAAAAAATAGAGAGAGAAAAAAATGTACAGAGTTCAACGCTCCAACATGGCAAAATGACTGGAAAAAAAAAGAGGCTGAATGAAAGAGAGATAATAATGATAATAATAACGGTGGCAAGCTGGCAGAAATGTTAGCATGCCAGGTGAAATGCTTAGCGGTTTTTTATCTGCCGTTACGTTCTGAGTTCAAATTCTGCCGAGGTTGACTTTGCCTTTCATCCTTTTGGGGTCGATAAATTAAGTACCAGTTACACACTGAGGTCGATGTAATCGACTTAATCCCTTTGTCTGTCCTTGTTTGTTCCCTCTATGTTTACCCCCTTGTGGGCAAATCAATCAAAATCAAAATCAAAATCAAATTCGGTGACTGGTGTCCGTGCTAGTAGGGTTCCAAGAGCACCATCCGAGCGTGATCGTTGCCAGAGCAGCCAACTGGCTTCCGTGCCAGTGGCACATAAAAGGGCACCATTTGAGCGTGATCGTTACTAACGTCGCCTTACTGGCACTTGTGCTGGTGGCATGTGTAAAAAGATTCGAGTGAGGTCATTGCCAGTACCGCCTGACTGGCCCCCGTGCTGGTGGCACGTAAAAAGCACCCACTACAGTTTTGGAGTGGTTGGCCCTCAGTCAAAATCGTCCAACCCATGCTAGCATGGAAAGCGGACATTAAACGATGATGATGATGATGATAATAATAACTGTAATGGTGACCCCAGTGAACTAAGCATATGATATATATATATATCATCATCATCATCATCATCATCGTTTATATATATACTAGCAGTATCGCCCGGCGTTGCTCGGGTTTGTAAGGGAAATAACTATATAAGCATTTTTAGAGATGTAAAGTATAATAGCCATCTCAATATGGCTAACCACAAAGGGGGGGTGTTACTGTAGCTTTTTACGTTCTGAGATTTAATAATAAATTTTTAGAGAGTTACTTCCCTTATATATGCCAAAAATGCATTAAAATGGGAAAAAGTGATGGTAAATTTTTTTTAAATCGTAGACTCATCGTAGACGTGCGCAGAAGGGCTCGATATGAATCACGACTATAAGATACCCGGTTTTGGTTAAGCTGCACCGCAAAATGTGGGAGTAGTTAGGAATCTAAATCGTAGGAGACAGACAGCACACAACCTTACTTTTATATATAAAGATATATATATATCTTACACATACATGTATGGAAGTACACACACACACATATGATCATAAAATTAGATGCTGGCTCATCAACTGCCAGTTTCCTGCCCCTAGTGTAGTTAGAATATATCTTCTTCAGACTCCTCATTTCCTTTACTAGTATTTCTAATCGTTCAAGAGACATGTTTCTTTGGTCTGTTTTCATCGTAACTCCTACCAACCACCACACACCATCATAGATTTCTATGAGATCCGAAACAATAGCACATTTATAGAACCTTAATAGACACAGTCGCTTATCTCTTATTCAGGAACTTATCTCTCTTTTGTCTACTTGTTACTCACGTAAGCTAACGACATGGACACAGCACTGTTTTCTAATCTTTCCTCTCTGTCTTTGTGTTAATCATTTCTTTTTATGATAGTGCCACTTAGATAACCGAGGCAGGTGAAGCCTAAGAAACTGTCTACAAAGAAATAGGACTTCTATTTAAGTAAAAATAAATTGTTTATTTGAAATATAATCAAGTATCCAAATAGTTCCATCCATTATTGAGTCATTGCTTGTTGAATGTTTGTTGAGTTACTTTAGAAACACATTCCCAGAAAGAGTTTCTTGTGTTCCGTTCTTGCAAAGAATTTTTCTTCTAATTGTTTGGCATTCAGATTCCTCTGTCAAAAGTTTTTTGAATCAGTCATTTGTTATCTTATAACTTCAAGATTCTAATGATGTGATTGTTTATTTGTAGAATGGCATTGCAGGGTATGCATGAGTGGTTGGATCTGGTCAGTTTCAACATAAAACAAGTGGAATTTTGGGGGCTGGATTTAATGCTTTAGAATTAGTATCTTTTATCATCTGAAATTGGTGATAAAATCCAGGTGGATTTCAACGTTTGGAACCAAAAGGGGTCAGTGGGTCCCAAATCTGAGGAGAAGGACCATTGGAGTGGGGTGTGCCCTTACTGCAAGACCCTTACTTCTGTCCCTCTAGTCATACCCTAACCTCTCATTACCTGGCACAAAGCCACCTCCCTCAACACTACTCCCCACTCAGTTGAGAGGTTTTGTCTTTCCAGTTTCTTGGTGACTTCATTGCTGCTGGTGCCATGTAAAACTAATCCTGTCATCATCATCATCATCATCATCATCATCCAGTATTTTAAATCTGGGTTTTGTCCCTGTTAACAGGGGTGGCTACCTCAATGCCATAGCAACTGAGGTAGGCAGGTGCAGCCCACCCCAACCATTGGGCTGGCTGGTGCCCATTCTCCTTTGCTATCATGAGGCTTTTTATGGAGTTGGGTTTTCTACGGGGAGCAAGGCCTTGCTTACTCCCAACTTCAGTTTTTAGATATGAATGGTCCCGGAGACCAAGGCCTCTACTATGATTTTTAAGAGATGTGATGGAAAACTAGCTCAGGAAGGCAGGGATGCTACTCCCTGAGACCCCTTTCAGAGTCTCTCTACACCCTGTAAAGTGATAAGCAACAAGCTGTAGAAACCATGCTGTTAGTAAAGTCCTGGCATAGTCTTCTGACTTGCCAGCTTCTGTCAGACTGTCCAAAATGATGACGACTGTGGTGATGGTGATGGTGATGGTGGTGGTGGTGGTGGTGGTGGTGGTGGTGTAATGCATGAGCAGTTACATTCTTTGCCATAAGAACACGGTATGTTACTACACCAACATCCTGAGGTGTAGCAACTGGATTTTGCTTGTCCATGCTTCGGGCCTCTTCTTTCACATTGCTTCTCCCAAATGCTTCAGGATATCTAAGTAAAGCTCTTTATTGACGGCTTCAACAGTTTCACAACAAACGATGACCCTACCAAATGCTATGACTACCTCATTGTTTTCGCTGTTCTGGCTCTACATTCACATTCTGTTCCTTGTAATCATACATTTCTGATAATTCTCATCAGCGTTCATTGAATCAATCAAACGGTTCTTCACTGATTCTAACTCAGTTCTCTTTTCATTCGTTTGTCTGCAAATGCAGCACAGATTCTCCAGTAAATGAGGCATCTTTAATTTATTTGGCTTCTGTAATCACTTGGCATTGGAGTTTACAGACGCCTACTTCTTTGGAACCTTCTTAGACAGTCGGGTAACAATTTTCACAGATCGCACCATGGACGTCCACAATGTCACTGTCGTCTGTTGTTGTGGAAGGCCGTCCATCTGATGTTTGTTATAAAAAAAAAACAAATTTTTCTCAATTTGAAGCAGAATTTCATGGAAGCCTGGTTGTGTGGTTAAGAAGCTCACTTCACAGACACATGGTTTCAGGTTCAGTCCCAACGAGTGGCACCTCGAGCAAGTGTCTTCTAAATATAGTCCTAGGCTGATCAATGCATTGTGAGTGAATTTGGTAGACGGAAACTCTGTGGAAGCCCAGTGTGTGTGTATATATAATAATAATAATAATAATAGTAATAATAATAATAATAGTAATAATAATAATAATAATAATAATAGGGAGTACATCCAAACTTACAGGGAAAAATTAGATTTAGGAATAAATCAAATTTCACAGTATAAATATAAATTAAATTAGAGATAAAACCACAATTAGGCAAATCAAACAGGGATAGACATAAACCAAAACATAAAAGACAAAAAATAAATATAATTAATATAATATATATATATATAAAATATAAAATTTAAAATTTAAATTATTAACATTTAAAATTTTTTATATTTTTATATTTTTAAATTTTAAATTTTTAAATTTTTTAATTCTTAAATTTTTTTTTTTAAACTAACCAAAAAGTATAAAGAAGTTAAATATAATATATATGAGTGTGTGTCTTATTGTTTATGTACCCACCCACTGCTTGATAATCGATGTTGGCTTGTTTATGTCCCTGTAACTTGGCAGTTCAGCAAAAGAGACTGATATGATAAGTACTAGACTTTAAAAAAAGTACTGAGCTCAATTTGGTCAACGAAAATATTTAACCCTTTTCTTTTTTTTTACACCAAATTCCTGTAGAAATACTCTCCCACTGTTTCACTTGATTTTCAAAATAAAGAAGAATTTAATAAAATAATTTTGTCAGCATTAAACTGGTGTTTGGGACATAAATTAACAACGAATTTGGATGAAGCGTTTTAATTTAGAACCCTTCTAATCTGGACGTTTTTGTCATAGAACCAAGGACAATTTCAGGCAGGTTGGTATTAAAAATGTCATGGTGCTGCTCCAGTATGACCACAGTCCAGTTACTGAAACAAGTTAGGGACAAACACTTGGTTCTTGCAAATCCATTCTTGTCCAATTCACAATAAATGGCCATACTTATTAAACATACATTCATTCTAACTTGTGTTGATGGACAATTTACTGATGTTGTTTGTTTTTTTTTTTCCTTCCTTCCACAACCCCTTTTGATCGAATCTCTACTCCCCAGCCCTTTTTTTTCTGTTCCCAAAAAGAAAAGCTCTACTTTGTATTTCGTCCCCTCTGTGTTCAGCCCTGCTGTATGGCCATTAAAGAAACAGATTAGAACCCGAGATCAAAGTCCCTTGCACACAGACCTGAATTTTCAGGTTCACTGGTGCCACATGGTGGTTTCCCTGTTTTCAAAATCCCGTTTGAATATTTCTGACGATGCTTCGCATCTTCTCTTTCTCTTCTCTTCCTTGTTCTGAGTTCAAACACTGTGTATGATTGATTTTTACTGTTGCATTCTTCTGGGGCTGTCATGGACTAAACAGCACTCAATGCAACCAGTGCTGCTTCATTACTGGCCGTTAAACAATTAATTTTCTACCTCATCAAACCAAATCAATATCTGGGATGATCAGTTCACATTTAATCTCTATTTCAGTTAAGTTACAATTCTTATTGTAATGTATATACATCACACACACACATTTTTTGTATATGTATGTGTGTACACACACACACAGGGTGGATGTGTGACATCGTCATCTTTTAACTGGTGCATGTTGGATGGTTTGACAGGATCTGGTGAGCCGCAGAGCTGTATTGTGTCCCAATGTCAGCTTTGACATGGTTTCTACTACTGGATGCCTTCCCTGAAGCCAACCACATTACAGTGTGTACTGGGTACTTTTCATGTGGCACCAGCATGATATATATATATATATATATATATATATATATATATATGTGTATAAATACATGCATATATGTATTTATATATACATCTATGCAGATATATACATATATATATATATTTATCTGTGTATATGTCTGTATGTGTGTGTGTATGTAGGTGTATATATATGTATATATATATATATATATCTATATAATATGCACAAGCTTATACTGATTTGTAATGTGTGTAGACACACACCCATGTAGTATGAATGCATGTATGTTTATGTGAGTATGCATGCATGTATGTATAGTTGTTTAATTCTGTTGATT